>NC_057798.1:521718771-521983691 GCF_018294505.1 Triticum aestivum | reverse complement strand
ACCCAAAAGTCGATTCAGTCGACTGAAGTGTAGCTAAATCGGAGCAGCATCGCAAGCAAGAGCAAGAGTGAGAGCAGCAGCGCGAGCAAGAGCAATAGCAAGAGTAGACCAGGCAGGGGACCGAGAGCAAGAGAAGAGTAGCAACTCGAGCGAGAGCTAAAGCAGCAGCAGCTCCTACTGATGTGGACGTCGTCACCGAGGGAGCGACGCCGTGGAGGAAGTGGCCGACGACGCTGCCATGGATGGAGCCGCGCTGTGTCGGCTTGGGACCGAGCGCTAGCAGCACCGTGAGATTGAATCAAGAAGAAAATACAGTGATTAGTGTACAACCTCTTTGGTGGCACCGATTAGGCCGCAGCTTCATCCGAGGAAACGGTGATGATGATGCTCTTCCGGTGGTGCAGGTGAAGACGGCGGTGTGGGAATGGAGGTGGCGCGAAAGACGAGGGGAATGTCGGGGCAGCTCCTTGGAGGTGGAGGACGGGGTGGCTGAACCAGTAGGATGATGAGATCGACGACGGATCCTCATCCGGTACGATGGATGAGGGACGTCGAGGTGTTGCTGTGGACGACGTCGTTGGGGAAGAGGCTCCGGCTGGGTGGCGGACAGAGCAGGGTGTGGGGTTTCGTCGCGGGTTTTCACGGCCTCGGTGTATGAATGGGTGGGCGGATGGGATGGCAGTGGGGAACCATGGCTTAGAGACGCGCTTGTCCAAAATGTGGGGTAAGTTATGAAAGTACCGCCACCAATTTGAGGTGGTTCTTTCGGTTCAGGGGTACCACGGGCATTTTGCGTGTCGGGATTTCACAGGAGGTGGGAGTTTTCGCGCGCGTTGTAATTTCGGAATAGCAAGGCGCGGGTTGAGATGGAGGGAGTTGTAGGAGCACAACGAGACAAAGATATATCTTAAATATTTCGGGCTAACAAGGCGCGGGTTGAAATTTCCGGACAAGCCTAACGTGTACTGTACCAAATCAATGCGCGCTACAAATGTCATTCAAAACTTTGAATTCATGTTATGTTCAATTAAAATATTTCGCTACGTGTATAATGCATGCAACCTACTACTCAAATGAACGTTTTAGTGCATTCCAAACGTATATACTACCGCTTCAATGTGAACTAAATTTGAATTTGTTTCTCTATTTGAATAAGATCTACAGTAATGATTGTTGTGAAGTCAAAGCATTTGAATTCGTTTCTCTATTTTAATAAGATCTACAATCATCATTATTGTCGTTAAACCATCGTTTGTGTATTATCTTCACAACACACCACATGATTAGTCTCGAGTTACATATGAACTATGTGTACTATATGAACTCGAACTAGATTTTTTGAATCCACTTTATTTTGATTTCAAATCACATTACATTTCTAGCTCTAGCTAGATCTTCATAATCTAAACCATGTATCATATGTATAATGTGTTTATCACATTATGTATGGTGCCCCGCCCCCTACGCCTACAAGTATTTAGATGTGAGTTGCAAACACCACACATTACCACAAATTCAAATAAAATGTGAGAATGTTCGATATATAGTATTGTTTAGATTGTTCGATATTTAGTTGTAAGCTGCAAACGCCACACATTATCACAAATTCAAATAAAATGTGAGATTGTTTGATGTATAGTATGGTTTAGATTGTTCGGCATTTAGCTGTGAGTTGCAAACGCCATGCATTATCACATTATGGTATAACATGTGCACAACACGTGTATCACCGCTATATTCATGCATGCAATGTTTAAAACACTATGATCTCCTATTTAAATATATGAATCCGCTTTCATATCAAATTATGATCTTTGTTGGTCTCTTACACCCGGACAATCCTCTAACCTTTGTATCTACCACTAGCTTTCTCTCGTGCATGCACACGCCCTCCTCGCCCTCCCCCTCCCTCGGCATTCTATCCACCGGGCACATTCATTTTTTTTCTTTAGGTTGTTCTCCCAGAGCCTCCACAACTCCTTTCCGACACACACCGATCGATAAACCTGTCCAGCGATGCCTGCCTACAACATACACAAACACCTTCAATCTCCTCCTTTATGTGTCCTTGCCTCGTGTCTCTCATACAGTCAGACACACGTGTAAACTCTCGCCCCTCTTTTCATCGATCTCACAACCGCACACTCCTCCCCCATCTAGCTAGTAGTTGGGCCTCTCGCACCACCTCCTAGCTCCATTCTCTCTGTCTATCCGTCTCGCTGGGCCTTATTTGCCTCTAACAAATGGACGTACACCGACCGATCTCTCGCTATACATATAGCTAGCTAGGTCCTTATAACTCGTTTTTACCCACACGTCGATCGACCTACCTCATTAGTTGTGTCTCTCCCTTCCTCAGACAGACAACAATTGATCTACCGATCTAGTTAGGTTTGCTTACCAAACACATGGTTCCCCTTCATCATCCATGGATGCGTCCCAACAGATCTATCACGCACAGGCACACATAGAAACACATCCCCACTCTTATTGATAACATTGTAGTTCCACCCTCAGTTTGTCTAGTAGGCCTCTCCCACCATCTCCGAGAAGCAACTCCATCACCCATCCAGCACTCTACCCCTCTCCCTCCCTCTCCCTCCCTCTCTCTCTCCTCTCTCTCTCTGTTCCATCATATTTCCCGTCCTTCAGTTATGTATGGATGTCGACCGATCTCCCTCAAGACATAGCTGGGTCTCTCCTTCTCAACACATATACGAGTCGTTCTACCTCTGTAGTTAGGCCTCTGCCTACCCCTCCCCCCACCCCATCCCTCCCACACATACGGATACATCGAGCGCTCTAGTCATGTCTCCCTGCCACACACAAACTTGACATGTGCCCTCTAACGTTCCGGTAGGCCAGTCGCCCTATATCTTTGACTTGCACACACACACACACACAATTTTGATGGCTCTCTTCATCGATCTCGCACCCACCCACTTGATCCTCTCTTTGGCTCTATCGATAGCTATATAGACCCCTCCCTCTCTTCTCGTGGATTGCCTGACCCTCTATGTATGATATGGATACGCCTCCATTTCACACACATTGCATGCAAAATTTTGTTTGAGATGTCATCGACACATATTCCCACAAATAATTCACGAAATCAACCCCCACCCCACCCACACCCCCACCCCAAAACAAAAAACACTCACGAACACGGTTTGTATCTCTCACACACACCCACGTAGGTGGGGGACGTGCACAAAGAGAAGAGGTGCATGCACGGCGCATGTACTCCCGTCTCTTTCCCAACCACACCCGCGTGGGTACACAGTGGAGCTCATTTCTGTACGAAAAGGCAGCCCACATGGTAATTTGGTACGTGTACTAGTTGTCCACTTGGTGGAGGGAGGATCATCTACCACGGGTGAACAAACAAATTGTGACTTGACGTGTTATGTTAAAAAAAGAGGCAAACCATGTGGGGCCTACCTTAGAGGCAAGGCTCTATACACTGGAGTACTTTTGATGTGTCCCATCAACTTGTAGAACAAGGAGAAGCTTGCTTAGTACACCGTCTCCCCTGCCCATGGGCGCGGTGGCTTGTAGGATGAGGTGAAGCTTGCTCCGCCTTACGCCCGCTCCCTCACCCATGCGCGCGGTGGCTCGCAGGACGAGGAGAAAAAATTACTACTCCCTCCGTTTACTCCTCGTCCCTACTACCTTGGTTATAGAGATTATATCATATTGTTTGGAATATATATGTCCTTTAATAGATTTCAATATGAACTACTAGTACATACTCCAAACACTGATGTATATAGACGTATTTTAGAGTGTAGATTCACTCATTTTTCTCCGTATGTAGCACTCCCCCTCGCCCCTCGACCCTCGCCCACGTGGTGGCCGTGCAACAATTCATTCGGTCTAATATAGCCAGAACGATATATACTGCACTACCATTATTGCTCGATTTCCCGAAGAGGCGAAGAGCCAATCGCAAGGTTAATATTTTGGAGATGCCAAGCGCAAGGTTATAGGAGAACGAGTAGTAGGTGCCGCGTCATTTATAAATAAAGTTTTTTTTTCTTCAGTGGCACGTACGCAATATGATAGGTTCATATGGAGAGAAAAGGAAACCGCTCCACTATATACATAGTCAGGACGGGCCAGCCTACACGGTTGCTTGCTGTGGTTGCTCTCTTCACACTCTCTCGCACAAAATGACTGTGGCCACATCTCTAACATACCGGCGGATCATGTCCGCTTGGGGAAGGGGTGGATGATTAGTGTAGATGTGGTGGCCGTCGCCGACGATGAAAACCCACTGTCGGCACGTCCCGATCAGGGGTCCCCGTAGTTCTCTCTCACAAAGCCGGTGAGGTTGCCTTCGTCCCTTGCTCACTGCCGCGACGTGGGTAGTTGCCGCCTCCCGCCACCCTCCTCAAGGTTGAGCTACGTCCCTCAGGTACAACTCCCTTTACAGCCGGCTTGCACCACTGCTCCAACTGCCCACATCACTCCCTGTGGATATTTCTCTACTTCTTTGCCCCGCACATACCTCTACTGGCTTCTACGTACTGTATTTGTGATGAGTTTATGTCTCATCAATTAGTCCCAATAATCCTATTCTAATCACGCTTCTTCAATTTCTTTGCCACAGGGATGCTCATCTCAATTTTGGTGAAACTGCACAAAATGATCCGATGGTCAAAAGGTTGCAAACTTCATTTATTAGGAATCTCGAACGTTGCCAGTAAATTGAAGCCTGGTCAGGGTTCACGGTTCAAGGGCTAGGGACTGTATGGATCGTTTTTTTCTTTAGCTGCCTCTGTTCCAAAATAAGTGTCAACTTTAGTAGTAGTACAACTTTGTACTAAAGTTTGCACAAAGTTGAGACACTTATTTTGGAATGGAGGGAGTACATATTTGCTATGATCTGTCAATCATTGAGATGCAATAGCATGCATGTTAGTCTCCTTTGTATTTGATGAAATGTTGCAGCGGGCAACCTTGGACGCAAGATACATGTAGCAGAAGCTGGAAGCTTCATAGCATTGTACAAATTTATCTCGCTGATAAATTACAGTACGTACTATACTAGTACTTCCTCCATTCCTAAATATAAGTCTTTGTAGATATTTCACCATGAACCACATGCGGATGTGTATAGATGCATTTTAAGTGTAGATTCATTCATTTTGTTCCGTATGTAGTTCACCTAGTGGAATCTCTACAAAGACTTATCTACTAGTAATAGCTAGGCCCCACTACTAGGAATTCTCTATCCTCTCCTTGAGCCACATCATCAAAATTTATGTAGCCATTAGATGAAGTAAATTAGTCCATAATAGCCGTCTGATCTAGACGTTGAGAGGCTCCACACTAAGCCACATGCAAGCATGCAGAAATACCGTGGCACATGCATGTGAGTGGGTTTTAAATCACATCAACATGTCTGCATGGAAGGATGCACCGGTAGCATGCATGCAAGTGAGCTTTTAAGTCCCATTAACATGTCAAAAAGAAAAATATAATCCCATTATGCAGTAGGAGTTGGCTGATCTTTTTTCTTACGTGGGATGATTTAAATGATGATGGGAGTTTATTTAGTTTGGCTACCACATTTTTCATGCGGTTATAGAGTTTTTTTAGTTCTATGAAATTGATAATTTTGCGCAGAGAGATATACCGCTGTTCCGCGGCAACGCGCGGGGACTCATCTAGTAATATTTAGGAATAGAGGGAGTACTATGTAAAGAGTTAGGTGTCGCACGGTGATAGTGTGAGGTGGGCCATGTAATCACTGAGCCTGCGTGTTTTCACTGCTCTTGCACGCCTCCGCTGTAAGAATGGAGAAAATTGTAATCTAGTAGTAGTAGTACCTCCTTTCGCCGAAAGCGTGGGACATCCAATAGTCCTACCACCTCAGTAATAAAGACCAATGAGCCGTCAAATCACATAGACCCAGCAGTAAGTTGGACGGACGAAGCAACCTTCACTCTTGCGCAAGTGAGAGGTCGTGTCCGCTCTGCCCGGGCATGAATGCAACACCGATTCTTTGGAGCGGCGCTGACCGTTTCGGGCTAGAAGCGCGCGCGGGCGATGGAGGGGCTTTGGATGGGCCAGGCTGGTCAGAAGCGGGCATGGCAGCTGTCCGCATGTCCCTACCGGACACGCCCGGAAACGAGAGGATGCACCGACTCTCGCGGCTAAAATCGTACAATACACACCATCTCTCTATAGGAGTAGGTCGATCTGTCGCTCTCTCTAACACACACATGCTGTTAAACACACACGCACACGCACGCACCTTGGTCCCGTTGCACCTTCTAACGTGACTTATTACACCTAGACGGAGGGAGTAGTAAGTATACTAGATACGGTGGCACACTGACTTAAGTCGAATACAAGTGCCCAAAATTTGTGTGCATGTTATAATAAGGATTCACTTAAAATAGTATGTGAGCGAACAGAGGGATCAATTGGACAGTGTTCCCGAGCAGTAGCGAGATGTGTGAGGTAAGATACACCACTAGTGCTTTTAATTTTCTTATTAATTTGTTTGTTTCACCCTCTGACTGGTGGGACCCAACGTACTACATGGAGAGAGGTAAGGTGACTAAGGCTGCATTATTTCTGCACCACTGTGGATAGTCTTACTACCAAAGCCACATGGCACGATTATGATTGAAATCCCAATGACTCCCCCCACAAAAAAACACGGCATGCTTGTCACACAAATGCAGGAATGTATAAAAGGTTATTTTCCTCTCGTTGAACATAATGGGAGGGTTGTGTAGCTGGTTAGCCTGTTCGCTCATCAGACTTGAGGTCTCAGGTTCGATAACTACACTTGAGCATAATTTGTGCCAGGAGGATTCTTTGACTGGTCAAAATGTTTTCTAGGATTTGCACGCTTCACACTCTCTCTCAAGTATATATATACACGCTGGAGCCTCAGCGCTTGTAGTTGCTCTCTTCACACTCTCTCGCCCTCTCTAGATCTAAACAAGACTTCGTTGGCCTCTCTCTCCCCTCACTGCTGCTCAAAGAGCCGGCAGGATCTGTCCGCCAGGAAGGGAAGGAGGCTTAACGTTGTCGCCGTTGGCGAGGGAGGGAATCCACTACCGGCGCAGTTGTTCACTTTCCACCCAGCGGCGGCGCGGGAGAGCCTCCGACCCCTTCTTCTTCGCCATCGTCCCGTCGCCCACCGAACCACACCCCAAGAACCTTAAGGTATAATTTACTCACTCCACATGCATTGCTCTAGCTGCATGTATACCATGAATCTAGGACGTGGTTCAAAGAGGAAAGGAGTGGGAAAAGTTGTATATAGCATAAATCAAGGACGTGGTTCAAAGAGGAAATGAAGGGGGAAAGTTGTATAGCATGAATCTAGGATGTGGTTCAAAGAGGAAAGGAAAGGGGGAAAGTAGTGCGGAAAGTTGTATCGCATAAATCTAGGACGTGGTTCAAAGAGGAAAGGAAGGGGAGAAAGTACTAGCTCAAAAAGGAAAGGAAGGGACAAGGCTGTAGAGTTTGAGCAGGACTAGATTTGCTGCGCTCACATAGGAAAATGTGTCTAAAGATAACAAAACTGGGACCAACACAAATATGCTCCTTGGTTGTTTGTTCTTTTTTGCAACAGACTGTGCATGACCACAGTACATCGGTAGATGCACATGGTGCTGGTGTGTCCACTATCCCGTGCAACTCATTAGCTGTTGTTAATCCAAGGCCCTGTTTGGTTAAAAACTCCCTAGTCCCTACCTGCTTGGTTCCAGGGACTAAACATGGACTAGAGGTTATTAAATGACATGCTAAAAGACCATGTTACCCCTAGTAATGAACTAATAGAGACAAGGTGCGATGCGTGGCAGGGGCAACTATTGGAAAAAGTCCCAAAAACACTCCCTCGGGGTCTTCTTTCTTTAGTCCCAAATGCCCACTTTTAGTCCCTAAAAGTCCCTCCTGTTTGGTTTAGATGGGACTGACACGGAGTTTTTTTAGTCCCTACACCAAGATGTCCCTGTGAACAAACACCCTCTAATAATGCCGCTGGAAAATTGATGCAATGCCACAGTTAAAAGCAAATTACATGTTTAACAAATTTTATTGTTAATATAATCTCTATGTTAATATTAATCAATGCCACCGTTTGAGAAATGCTACTGTCTTGCTTTCTTTCCCATTTAGATAAGGTAGATGTTTCTTTTTGTGGGCTTCTGTATCATCCACCGTTATTGACCACTAATTGTTTCCTTTGCACCTCTGTGTAGGGTTATCTACTTCACCTCGTTGCCATTGTGAACTTTTGTTGCACTTCACAAAACACTTTTGTTTTAAGAGTGTTTTGTGCAGTTCAACCAAAATGTCACACTGACAACGTTGCTTGATTGCTTGATCTTAGTGGAACTACACAAGAGGAGATCTTACTTCCTATCCGTTAAGGCAAATTTGGTTCATATCTTCTTCTTGTGAGTTGTTTGAATTCCGCATCATGAGAGGTCAGTACTAGCCTTCTTTTACATGATTCTGTAGTGTGCTTTCATATGTTGTGCTACTTGTACAATAATGTTGCTTGATTTTAGTGAACTGCACAAATGGAGACAAGACTTCCAATCTGTATGTGCACCGTAATATCCCATTGAGGTAAGATAAGGATATTTCACAACTACTGGCCTGTATTTTGCCACTTTCATCAGAAAATTAAGTTTAGTACTATACTTGTGCTCCCTAATTGACATGCCAAATCTTACATTGAAGGCGAAGCTTGTCTGTTATTGAACCAAGTGATGAAGGGGAAGAACAAGCGGAAGAAAAAAAAATCAACTCCCGGTGCTGTAATGAAGCACTGGAACTGTGATGACACAAGTAATGATATAGTTTTGCATCTTAATTTATTGCTATGGCTGGAACAAGCAATTGTTTTGCCACTGATTTGATGCCACTCTTAATGTAATACTTAATTATCTCTACTTGTGCAAACAGGGATCTTCTTTGAAGATACCACATATTTTAGTGGAACTGCACAAGAAGATGTTGGAAACATTAAACTAATCAAGGAGTATATAGTAAGCATGGCCACCACCGTAGATAGCAACAGATGGTTCCGGAGAAGTGCTTCATCTGTATGCTCTACACAATAAGCCTCCTGACAAAGGTTGGTACTCGCCCACTGATTTCATCCATATGATTGAGCTTTGTCATCTCTATTGGTGTTGTGCTACTGTTTAGATACTGTCATGAAAAAGTGGTATTGTCCTTGAGAAGTGCTTCATCTGTGCTGTTTTAAATATTTCCTTTCCTTTTTTTCGAGCAAACAGGCATGCTAGCATTTAGTAGTCCTCTTGTCTTTGCACAATAGGGTCATCTTCCTCTGAAGAAGAATATGGAGTACGTGAAGTGACTAGTTCCGATTATGCTAGGATGAAGAAGCCTTGTCTATCTTCTCATCAGAAGGAGCAGTTGAAGGATAGTTACATTACTCCCCACAAGACCAAACTAACTTCAGCTCAGAAGGACTAACAAATCTCCATTTTTTTGCTGTGATGCGTGAGTACAATGTTCTAGGATTCTTTCTGGTGAGTTCCATTTTTCTAAAAGTGTGCTCTACATGGACCATGTATGTGCCTGTTGAAACTATCAATTCACAGTACAGTTTGCTTTATACTAATCACTTTTTTGTATTTGCGCAAACAGGGGTGCTCAGCTTGATTTCAATGGGAACTGCACAAAATGTTCATGAATACATCGAGTCATTCATTTCCACTAGAAGAAAGGAGGTGCCGATAAGTTCAAGGCGTTGCAACATATAAGGGCGAAATCATACAAGCTACGCGCGAATTTGGTTTATTTTGGTGGAACTGCACAAAAAGAACAACTGGTTTATTTAGCACGAGGTGCCATGTCAATGTCCGAATTGATGGCAAACCCTGCCCATTCCACAATGGTAGGCATTTGATATTTTGGAATGGGAAAACCTTGTCAATTTTTCTCATTGATTTTAGCAAGACATGCGTTTGATATTTTCGAATGGGACGCCCTTTGCTGTTAGCAGTGTCGATCAATTTTTCTTTATTCTTTAGTTGTGAAGTAAATGTTGCCTCTGACATGTGATTCGCTGAGATGCATAATCATCGATTGTTTTGAATGTTCTCTATGAATTGCCAGGCTTGTGTGTTTGATTGCAATGTACAAAAACGCTAAAAAGTTGCTCAAACTCTTTGTACTCCTTCTATTCCTTTTTGCTTTGCACATTGTGAAAATGCATACTTTTTTATATAATATTGGTCAAAGTAGAGATACTTTGACTGCAGACAAAACTTGTATGCATACTAGAAAGGACCGGAGGGAGTACATGTGAAACTGCTGCAAACGAGGTGATCGCCCTGGGAATAATGCTAGTACGTATTGTTTTGCATGTTCATCCAATGCCAGTGATACAGGAATTCGAACTAATCAAAATAAATTCATTCATACATGGTCGGATTTCATATAAACATGCCGGATTTCATTGCATTTCATACATTCTTCAACTAAAAAGGGGTGCACTGGAGGTATAAGTAATTAACCGAAGCTACCCACCTGTGTCCCGCTGAGCCGAACAGAAGCTTCAGTGACTTAACTGCAGGAGCAGTTGCGTAACTAACATGTGGCCTGTTGGGCCCACGTGTCAGTCAGCCAACTGCACCAGCAGTTAAGTAGAAGCAGCGTTCTTCTCCAGCGCAGCTCTCCGACTCCATGTCGCCACCAAGAAGCTAACCAGCCGTCAATGGTCAACCCGCCTAACTTGGCTTCAACCGGAGGGTAGCAGCGGTGGCCTTACTTGGACCTGAGCGGCGGTGACCTACCGTGTTCTACTCTTCCTTGTTTTCTGTGTGGCACGGCCTCGTTGGCAGCGGGGCGGGGCCTCGGCGGAGCCGGCGATGTCCTCTGTCCCGTTGCCGGCGGCACCTCAGCGGAGCGGTGAAAATCCTCCCCCACGTTGCCGGCAGGGTGGGGCCTCGGCTGAGCCTGCGATGTCCTCTGCCTCGTTGTTGGCAGGGTAGGGCCTCGGCGGAGCCCGCGGTGTCCTCTGCCTCATTGTTGGCACCACGGGGCCTCGGTGGAGCAGGACCTCGTCGACGCCAGCAGAGCAGGGACTTGTCGGAGCCGGCATTGTCCTCTGCCTCGTCCTCGGTCTCGCCAAACAGCGCCTTGCCTGCTTCATCGCCCTCTTTGCTAGCCTCTTCGTAGGCGGCCGCAGCCTCCGCCACCCGCATGCGGTACCACGAGTGCTCGAGGCGGCCCTTGCGGGCGGAGCGGTACGAGTCGAGCAGCGCCTCCTGCTCCGCCCACTCCGCCGCGATCTGCTCCTCCGCCTACAGGTGCTCCTGGAGGAGATGGTGGTTGTAGGCGGTGTCGGTGAGGGAGTCCTGGATAAGGGGGTATCCGGACAGCCGGACTATGTACAACATCTGGACTATTGAAGCGTGAAGATACAAAGACTCAAGACTTCGGCCCGTGTACGGATGGGACTCTCCTTGGCGTGGAAGGCAAGCTTGGCGATCTGGATATTGTGTTTCCTTCCTTGTTACCGACTCCATGTAAACCCTAGCCCTCTCCGGTGTCTATATAAACCGGAGAGGTTGGTCCTTAGAAGGCCGATCACAATTACAATCATACCATCATAGGCTAGCTCTTAGGGTTTAGCCTCTACGATCTCGTGGTAGATCTACTCTTGTACTACCCATATCTTCCATATTAATCAAGCAGGAAGTAGGGTTTTACCTCCATCGAGAGGGCCCGAACCTGGGTAAACATCTGTGTCCCTTGCTTCCTGTTACCATCAGCCTAGACGCACAGATCGGGTCCCCCTACCCGAGATCCACCGGTTTTGACACCGACATTGGTGCTTTCATTGAGAGTTCCTTTGTGTCGTCGCTGTGGGGCTCGATGGCTCCTTCAATCATCGTCAACGACACGGTCCAGGGTGAGACTTTCCTTCCCAAACAAACTTTCGTGTTCGACGGTGTCGCACCGCGGGCCAATTCGCTTGGCCATCTGGAGCAGATCGACAACTACGCCCCTAGCCTCCAGATCAGGTTCGGAAGCCTGAACTACACGGCTGACCTTCGCGGAGACTTGATCTTCGATGGATTCGGGCCTGCACCAGGAGCACTGGACAGTCACGACGGGCATGGCTTTGACCTGCTATTGGACAACACTCGGAATATTACCCCTACAGTAGCCCCGGACTCAAATCCGAAGCGGGCTGCATCGCCTAAGGACGGAGGGCTAGACTTCGTCCCGCAGGCTGCACACTCATCAGCGGTGGAGCTGAACACGGGTCTCACCTCTGTGGTGGCCTGTGACGTTGGACCCCGTTTTCGTATCCGGTTGTTGGTTCCAGTCCATGCACTCTCGAGCCAACCGAGCCAAGTTGGGCTTCGATAATGGAGTTCACTGCTGCAGATATCTTCCAGCACTCGCCCTTTGGCGACATGCTGAACTCATTAAAAACTCTCTCTTTGACAGAAAATCTCGGGCCGAACTATGTCCGGCTGGAGTGGGAAGCAGGCGACGAGGAAACTCGTTACCCACCCACCACCCACTTAATAGCCACGGTCGATGATTTAACCGACATGCTCGACTTTGACTCCGAAGGCATCGACTGTATGGACGACGATACAGGAGAAGATTTAGAATCTATGGGGTGCCGGACTTCCGCCCCGTCACACGACATATACATGGTGAAAATGCCCAAGAAGGACAAAGGCGACAAGCCGGAAGATAAAATCCCCGGGCAAAAGCCAAAGCGACGGCGCAGACGCTGTTCCAAGTCCAACAATAGTAAAGATAGCGGCAAGAGCGCCAGAAGGATCGATACTCGGTCAAACCCGAAGGCAACAACGACCATACGGAACCAGTGATGGAGCAGGACGAGCCAGGTCACGCCGAACACAGTTCAGAGCAGATGCCCGAGGACAATGATCCAGAGGGACGATATCATCAAACCGGCCCAGGACAAGAAGACAGTCCGGACGATGATGAATTCATCATTCCGGAAGAACACGTGGAACGAGATAACCTCCACAGAAAGCTTATGGCCACAGCGATAAGTCTAAAGAAGTAGAAGCAACGGCTTAAAACCGTGCAGGATATGCTCAATCATAGATGGAATAAAGTTCTAGACACTGAAGAAAGATACGGCGACGATCGCCACACAAAGAGCTATGCAAAACGCAAGCTACTGCCAGAATTCGACGACGAGGCTGTTCCACCAAAGAGTAACACGACCAGGAGGCCAGACGTACCACTTCATAACAGCAACAAAGCAGCTACCGATGCCGCACACGATCTACGTGAGCACCCGAATAAGAAAGCTGGCGCAGCAAGGTCCATCTATGGATCTAAAGGACACACCCCGGCGAGGGACTGTGGTCATCAAAACGACTATACCAATCAAATACCAGTTCGGAATAAACACCAGACACAACAACAACCGACGACATGCCACAACACATCCAGATACAGAGGGGCTGCTCACCCCCTATGCTTTACCGAAGAAGTACTGGACCATAAATTTCCATAGGGCTTTAAACCTGTGAACATAGAGGCATACGACGGAACGACAGACCCAGGGGTCTGGATAGAGGACTTTATCCTGCATATACACATGGCTCGTGGGGATGACCTCCACGCCGTGAAATACCTTCCCCTCAAACTAAAGGGACCAGCTCGACACTGGTTGAAAAGCCTCCCCAAAAATTCAATTGGGAGTTGGGAGGAACTTGAGGATGCTTTCAGGGCCAATTTTCAAGGGACTTATGTCTGGCCTCCGGACGCCGACGATCTAAGCCACACACTCCAACAGCCCGGAGAGTCCTCCCGCAAGCTTTGGAACAAATTCCTCACTAAAAAGAATCAAATTGTCGATTGTCCGGATGCCGAAGCCTTAGCGGCATTCAAACACAGCATCCGCGACGAGTGGCGCGCCAGACACCTCGGCCAAGAAAAGTCAAGGACAATGGCAACCCTAGCAAGTCTTATGACCCATTTTTGCACGGGTGAGGATAGCTGGCGAGCCCGTAAAGGCACCAGCGATCCCAGCACATCCGAAATAAGGGATGGCAACGGGAAGCCACGGTGTAATAAAAACAAACGCCAAAACAAGGAAGAGAGCGCAGATAACACAACGGTTAATGCCGGATTCAGGGGCTCTCGACCTAATCGGCAAAATAAGCCATCTAAAGGCAGTAAAGAGGGACCGTCCGGTCTGAACATAGTCCTAGACAGACTATGCCAAATTCATGGCACCCCTGATAAACCTGTGAACCACACGCACAGAGAGTGCTGGGTCTTCAAGCAGGCCGGCAAATTAAATGCCGAACACAAGGGAAGGGAGACACCAAGTGAAGACGAGGATGAACCTCGCCAGCCGAACACTAGGGGACATGAAAAACAGTGAACATGATCCACGTGACTCGTACATCCATGAGAAGGCACGAACGTGCACATAGAGACGCGTGCGATATAGAGCTCATCGTACCCACACCTAACTACTGGATGTCTTATCCGATCACCTTCGATCGCTTGGACGACCGAACTAGTATTCGGCGCGAAGGATCAGAGGCCTTGGTGCTCGACCCAATAATCGACGGATACCATCTCACCCACGTCCTCATGGACGGCGACAGCAGTCTCAATCTAATATATGAGGACACTGTCCGCAGAATGGGGATAGACCCACCCAGAATTAGTCAAAGCAACACCACGTTTGAAGGGGTGATACCAGGCGTTAAAGCCTACAACAGGGGCTCCGTCGTACTGGAGGTAACATTCGGCTCTCCAGGCAACTCCAGAAGGAAAGAACTACTCTTCATCATCGCACCCTTCCAAAGCAACTATCATGCATTGCTTGGAAGAACGGCCTTCGCCCGATTCAACGCATTGCCGCACTAGTCCACGTGGCGTCATCACCATTAGCGGAATAACAGAGTGCTTTTCACGCGCAGAGGAACACGCAACGGCCCTAGCGGCCGGACTATAAGCGGCCTCCAATATCACAAAAAACATGACTGGTCGTTAAGACCACATACACGGTTAGACGAGTCCGGTAGCCCAGATAAAATAAAACCAGGGCACCGTATATGTAATCCCATAGAGGACATCAGGGGCTATAAATATTCAATAAAGCCCCACACTTGGCTCAACTTTATGAGCAGGCCAACATCTTATACTTTTATTATCCATCGCGTACTTATGTTGTACTCTCCTACGAGTTCTCTTTTTCACACACAACATTCGCGCGATGCCCTTCCAGGATACGACACAATGGAGACAAAGGCGCAGACGTGCAGCAGGGCCCCGCTCAACAGGTTTCTTTTTAGATTAAGCCCCTGTGTAAACTTTTTCTATTGCCTCTTGTTGTTTAACCATCCCATGGGTTGCATACCCACAGAGGATACTGTCGTTATTGGCATTTCGCCACGACAGACTTACGCACGTACCTGGAAACACATGGTTTATAATGAATGGGAATTCTTGAGCTCATCATCTGTTATAAAGTCCGAATACCTTCAGGAGTGTTTGTCGTCACGAGTTTGGCCTTATATGCATCAGCTCCGAATCATGTCTTTGGTCAAATGTTGGGTTTGCCCGGCTCCTGGGTTTGCCGCCTTACGTTCCATTATTATCGGCTAAGGTGGCCAAAGGAGAACTACTGTGATCGTGCCCTGGTTATTCCGGATGAGCACCTCAGTAGAGAAAGCTGAAAACTGACTATCATGATACAGCGAGAGACTGATCAACCACTCGAAGACTTATCGGAATCTTTAGGATCCATCCGCATTAACGAAGGACCGTTTCCCAGTCATGTACACACGCGCCCATATTTGGATGCAAGCGAAAGTACCAGAGGCTACATAGTAGCCCCACCATTAGACTCCCATGGCTAAGCGAAAGCGTTATAGCTATATAGTCTGGTTGCCTAGTTCGACGTGCGATCACCTCCTTAATGGACCAAGACGTTGGATCAAGTGTGACTATGCATATTTTTTCTCGAACACCCCCGCATTATATGCGTGGGGGCTGAAGCCAACGACTGCTAACTTTCGGATTACATATATATATATATATATAAATGGCCGCACAAGGGACATAATCATATTTTCAGGCAAGCAATATAAATATAGCCTCATAATCAAAATAAACATTGTTTTTAACAATGATTCGATTCATCACTCGAACAACACACCCTTCGAGCACTGCACCTCTATTAGGCGGGCACCTTCTATGACCTGCGCCAAGTAGTGCTCGACCGGATATTGGCCCCCTGCCGGATCCTGGGTCGCTATAATGGTGGCCTCCATATCCGTCCAATAGGCTTTGATGCGGGCAAGAGCCATCCGCGCACCCTCTATGCATGCCGACCTTATCATGGCGTCGATTCGAGGCACGACCCCAAGGAATTGTTGCACCAAGCCAAAGTAACTGCCGGCTTAGGCCCCTTTGGCCAAAGATGGTCTATTACAGACCGCATTGCAAGCCCAGACAGCCCGTGAAGCTCCGCTATAGCAGCCATCTTGTCACCTAACGGCAGCGGGCGAGTGGGAGCATTGAATTGCGACCAGAAAAGCTTCTCCACTTCCTTGTCACCCTGGTCTTTGAAGAACTTGGCAGCATCAGCTATACTCTTCGCCAAATCTGCATACGCGTCCACAGGACTCTAGCGTCCATCCACGGGAGCGTACTTCGGATTGAAAAACTTCATTCGCAGCAAGAAGGAGCCCCCAGCTGCGATTTTTCCGGCCTGTTGAAGCTCCTCAAGCGCACCCTTGAGTTCGGTGCGTATCTCATTGGTGTCATTCAGTGCCTTGTTCAGATCGGCCGAACTATCCTTATGCTCCTTTTTAAGGAGCTCATACCAGTCAGCGTCATTTTTTTAGCTCAACAGCCATTTCGGCTATCTTTTCCTCGCTTTAGTGATGAGCAGCCTATTTGGCTCTCAATTCCTCGGCCGCCTTTAGGGCAGCTGCATTGCTCACCCGAGCTTGTTCCTTGGCTTGAGCAAGTTCTGCCCTCAGGGCCTCCACGGCAGCATCACCTTCTGCAGTCCAAACATATTGCATTAATATCATGCCTCCTTCATATTTCCCTATACAAAGGAAGGCGGAGCACATACCTTGTGATTTATCCAGCCGCTTGTTCACCAGCGTGATATCGACATCAATTGATCCAATCTGCCTTGTTAGTTCGACAACTTCAATGGACTGGTCGGCGGTCGGACCCACAGGTACCTGCACATATTTACAGCGCAATCATTGATTTGTGATCCCCCGTTTGCCGCCTAGGGCGAGCAACCAAAGTCTCAGGGGCTACTATCTATATGGAGCACACCTAGCGCGTGCCTCACAACCAAAAAATAATAGCGTATTCTTCACTACATACCTCAAAGCCTTTGAGCAGGCTTGTAAATGCTTCATTCAAACCACTTGTAGCGGATGAAATCTTCTTGAGCACTTCGCTCATCAGTGAGCGGTGCTCCTCCGAGAGCGCAACTCGCTCTAGTAGGCCAGTAAGTACGTCCAGCCGGATATTGAACTGTGCCGGACCCTTCCCATTGCCCCCCGTGTGAGTCAAACGCTCCGGGCTTAGGGCGGCTGATGCATTGGCTTACGGCTTCGGCAGATCCGAACTCCTCCGTGACGACACCTCGGTGTTGCCCGCTTCATGAGTCGGAGAGGCGGGCAGAGTCTCACTCTCCATCATCTCCGGAGGAAGGTCCCCCGAAGACAAACTCTATCGAAAAGAGCTGCTAGCCAGACTGCAAAAGACGAATCCTGGTTACTGATCTAGGAGAAACGCAATACCTTCAAATTAAACAATTGACTTATGGCTCGGTGGAGGGCTGGTCCATTGGTGGGCCTGACGCGGTGAGGGTGCTTGTTGGGGCAGGGCCCCCTGGGGATACCTGTTTCGCTGGTTTGGGCATCTCCGCCTCCAAGTCTTCGGAGGCAGCCCTGTTCTTCTCGCGCGGGGAGGAGGCCTTAGCCTCCCTTTCCCGACTATCCTCCTTAGGGGAGGCAACAATTCCCCCAGTTCGGATGCGTAGTGTGTGGAGTTCGGCTTCTTCGTTCTTCCCCCTGTCTTTCCCTGAGGGCATTCTGCTGAGTACCCGATCAAGCATCTTGGCCATGGTGGGACCAGGCGAGCCTTCGGGAAGTGGCGCCAGACACCTGATTCTCTCCGTCTTACTGAGCCATTCCTGGCCACGGATGATTTTCAGAATAAATAATTATGACAGATACAAAACAAGGTGTCCGGTATCAAGGTTACTTACCTGGGTATCTAGGCGATTGCAGCTTAGGCCCGCATCCTCGGTGGTGTCCAGACATTCTACCTTTGGTCCATAGAACAATTTGCACATCCCTTCGAGTTTCAAACCGAAGAAGTGCTTGACAGTCCGCGGACCCTCTGGATTAAACTCCCACATCCAGAGAGGCCGACGTTGACACGACAACATCTGTCGGATTAACATCACTTGCATTATGCTAACAAGATTTATGTCCCTATCAAGAAGCTCCCGGATACGGCCCTGCAGTACTGGTACATCGCCAGCTGGCCCCCAATTCCGTCCTACGTTAGTCCAAGACGCTAGTTGTGATGGAGGGCCCGAGCGAAACTTGGGGCGGCCACCCACTTTGTGCCTCTGGGAGCCGTGACATAAAACCACCTCCGTTGCCATACATCAGATTCTTCTGGGAAAGAACCCTCTGGCCATGGGGCATCAGTGTTCCTGCTTATTACGGTACCTCCGCACTCCGCATGTCGCCCCTCAATCATCTTCGGCTTCACATTGAAGGTCTTGAGCCATAAGCCGAAGTGGGGGGTAACATGGAGAAAAGCCTCACACACAATAATGAATGACGAGATATGGAGGATGGCGTCTGGAGCCAGATCATGAAAATCCAACCCATAGTAGAACATGAGCCCCCTCACAAAGGGGTCGAGGGTGAGGCCTAGGCCTCGGAGGAAGTGAGGAATGAACACAACGCTCTCATTGGCTCCATCATGGGGATAACTTGCCCTGGAGCAGGTAGCCTGTGCTGGATATCGGCGGTTAGGTATCCGACCTCCCTAAGCTTCGTAATGTCCTCCTCTTGGATCGAGGAGGCCACCCACTGGCCTTTTGCGTCGGATCCAGACATACTGGATGATCTAGGGGGTTGGAGCTTAGATCTTGGGCATTAGATCTCGAGGTGCGAGAAGGAGCAAGAGAGGTGGAAAATAGGCATAGGCCTCGACCCCTTTATAAAGGGGATGAATATCAAGACTCCTGAGCGTGACCACTTGAGACTTATCCAAAAAAAAATACACGGAGTCATATCAACGGTCATCGTGGGGTCACACACCCATATTGATGGAAGATCCCGTAATAAGAGGAGCACGATCTCTGCTTTGGCAGAACGTGCCAATAAAACCGCCTTGCAACACGAGTCGAGGTGGGGCAAGAAATGCCGGTTCGTGTTGGACCAGGCCATGATGCAAAGACACGACGTACAAGGATTGTCAGCAGAACGGATTCATGGTATGTTCCCTACAATAGCATGTGAAGTTCATTTTGCAGAGCCGGACACTATTCGTCATAGCAGATACATTGGAGTATTCGGAGATGGAACCCGCCTTGCAATGCCGAAGACAAGACCGCGCGCCGGACTCACCATCATTGAAGCCTGGTTCATGGGCTACTAAGGGAGTCCTTGATAAGGGGGTATCCGGACAGCCGGACTATGTACAACGTCCGGACTATTGAAGCGTGAAGATACAAGACTCAAGACTTCGGCCCGTGTTCGGATGGGACTCTCCTTGGCGTGGAAGGCAAGCTTGGAAATCCGGATATTGTGTTTCCTTCCTTGTAACCAACTCCATGTAAACCCTAGCCCTCTCCGGTGTCTAT
Organism: Triticum aestivum; assembly: GCF_018294505.1. Taxonomy (NCBI): domain Eukaryota; kingdom Viridiplantae; phylum Streptophyta; class Magnoliopsida; order Poales; family Poaceae; genus Triticum; species Triticum aestivum. The sequence continues at coordinate 521,963,797 of NC_057798.1, read as the reverse complement.
ATAAACCAGAGAGGTTGGTCCTTAGAAGGCCGATCACAATTACAATCATACCATAATAGGCTAGCTCTTAGGGTTTAGCCTCTACGATCTCATGGTAGATCTACTCTTGTACTACCCATATCTTCAATATTAATCAAGCAGGAAGTAGGGTTTTACCTCCATCGAGAGGGCCCGAACCTGCGTAAACATCTGTGTCCCTTGCTTCCTATTACCATCAGCCTAGACGCACAGATCAGGACCCCCTACCCGAGATCCGCCAGTTTTGACACCGACAGTCGGCTTGCGCCTCCTGGAACTGCTCCTCACGCATCTGCCTCACCCTGTACATATATTGGGCACGGGCCTTGCCGATGGTCATGGTGCAATGCACCGGCGAGGATGGCACGGAGGAGGGGGTTGGCGCCGGATCGTTGACTACCATGTTCTCCATTGGGACGTTGTCGTCCTCTGGCTGCCTACTGGCCAGCCGGTCGGCAGCAATGGCTGCCATCTCCTTGTGGTCCGTCGTCCGCCCATCCCGAAGAGTGCCGGAGCGCGAGGAAGCCATGGTGGGCAGTAGTGGTGTGGACAGGAGAAAGGGAATGGATGCGGATGACTGCGGCTATGGCCGACGCAGCAGTTTATATAGCAATGGTGGGCGGGCGGAGGGACAGACGTGTGGTGCCGGAGTAGCCGCGTCGGCAACCGCGTATCATTAATGTGAGTGGCAGATGGATGGACGGACGACACTTGTGTCGTTTGAAGGCGGAGCAATCGCCTGCACCGGGAAGCGGGGCGGGCGGCGCTGACTGTTTCGGGCGGAAAGCGCGCGCGGGCGAGGAGATGACTTTACTTGGAGAGGATGACAATGGGGACCCACCAGGTCCATAGCCTCACGTACGCAAGTGCCTCCTTATTATATATATAACTATAATTTATTTTTCTTCCTCCTGGTTTCCTGACATCACAGTCCCACACCATTGCCAACCTATGTACTCCCTCCTTTCCGGTTTATAGGGCTTATCTCAAAATTTTAGTTTTTCCATTTTATAAGGCTCAATTTGGTTGTTTTCCATCACATGTTCGAATTCCAAGGTGCATTAAATCATTACATGCAAGTATTAAGAGAAAATTGACCAATGCATGTACTTTATGCATGCATGCATTGCAATTAATGCATTGATAACCATATTTTTTTGAGGATAACAAGAGCATTAATTAGGTGCTTTTGCAAAACTGCAAAAAGTATTCCACCACTCGCCATCTACCTTGATTGGTGAGATTTTTGAATTGAGCACTATAAACCAAAAAGGAGGGAGTAGTCAATAAACAAGAATTGCACAAGAAGCGGCCGACAGCTCAGACAAGCAGCTCGAGCAGTATTTGTGTTTCTGAGGTGTGAGCACTGCAGAGTTTTTTGATGTTTAGCCCAGACATTAATTTTTCTCCTTTGAACAACAACTAAAACATCGCTGCAGGTATTAACTGGGCGGGCTATGGCCCGTCTAGCCCAGGCCAGATATCCAGCCCAGATATTAATCTTTTTCAAGCTGAAAATGGCTAGCTCAGCTATACTTTTTTTAGGAATACCCAGGCAAGGTCAAGTTGTTATTCTCCGCCCCGCTGGGCTGCAAATCTTTCCTAGGAGGGATGCATTAGGCTTAACAAGAAACTGGGCTTTAAGAAATAATAAATGGGATGTAATTATAAAAACTGGGCAGTAACTATAAAAAATGCACCAAACACGTGATTACTTTATAAAATATTATTTTTGGATATCGAAAATTTTAATTTCATTAATTGTTGCGAGCGCAATGTTTCGTTGGATTTTTACATAATATAAATTTATATTGAAATTGTATTTAATGTGACTAGAAATTTCGGGATAAAAATATTTTGGATCCCATCAAAATGTGGGTAATTTTATTGAATTCTGTTTTGAACGGTTGGTTGAAATGGGCTGTACTTTTAACAAACTGTAAATGGGCTGTAGTAAATTCCATTAGAATTTAAAAATGGGCTACACATTCTTACAAATCTCAAATGGGCTATAAGTTCTCTGCCACACACTTCTGGCCTTACTAAGTTGGCGCATCCCGTAAAAAAACAGAGTTGACGCGTATGCAAGGCTTTGTCAACTTATAGTCAACACACGGTTCTAGCAATAGTGGCCGTTGGATGTCCATCCAATGGATGTTGTGCTTCTTCTTCAATCTCGGATATTCTAGCTTCACCCGCCCAAAAAATGATTCCTCCCCGTGACATCTAGGGCGCACTGTTTCGGAAGCTGACCCGTGGGCCTACTAAGTTGACGTACCAAGGGCTTTGTCAACTTAGTCAATATAAATAATTCTAGCTGCAGTGACCATATGATGTCCATCCAACGGCCGTCGTGCTTCTTCAACCTCTGGTCTTCTTGCTCCAGCCGCCCAAAGCAGCACCGGTTGTGCCGCCTGCTCCTGCCTCCCATGGCTGGCTGTGCTGCCGCGGAGGCCTCACTGCCCCCTACTACTCCCACCACTGGCCAGGCCATCCCTCCACTCACCCACACCCCCTGTTATTCTGCGGCGACGACAGCACAGCCGAACCAGTGAACCCTCGTACTCCTCTCCGCGTGTGCATCCACTGCCGCGTCTTCCCCGGCTCCGCGTCGTCCCCTTCCTAGGCCTCGCCGTCGTCCACCGCCGTGGTGCTCTCGGCGCGGCGTGGTCAACGTGGTCAATGAACGACTTCCATCGGATGTGGATTGTACGTGGAGAGGCTGACAGCTGGGTCCACGACAGCCGCAAGGAAGTGCCTCCTTATTACGCACAAAATAATTATTCCTCCACCTGACAGCGGGGACCCACCAGACGGGCCACCATATTTCGCGAAAAAAATGATTCGCCCCCTGACTGCTGGGACCCACGAGCTACATCTTCGCACGCAAGGAAGTGCGTCTGAAAAAACGATTCGCCCCCCTGACTGCTGGGACCCACCAGCTACATCTTCGCACGCAAGGAAGTGCGTCCGAAAAAAATGATTTGCCCCCCGACTGCTGGGACCCACCAGCTACGCCTTCGCACGCAATGAAGTGCGTCCGGGCAAAAAATAAATAAACGATTCGCCCCCCTGACTGCTGGGACCCAGCAGCTACACCTTCACACACAAGGAAGTACGTCCAGGCAAAAAAAACCAAAATGATTCGCCCCCCTGACTGCTGGGACCCACCAACTACATCTTCACAGGCAAGGAAGTGCCTGACAGTTGGGACCCACCTGGTCGAAGCATACGTAGCATTGTCATTCTGGTCGCGAATGTGTCCGTACATAATGGTCGATGTAGAGGCGCGCACGTGTCGTAGTAGAGGCGCGCACGTAGCATGTACACCTACGTACAGCGGCCAGGGTGCAAGAAAGAAAATACGGCCACGTACGTACATACGAGCAGGGTTTCGAACGCCTACTCACGCATACGTACGGCTAGGGCTCGTGTACATGGCTGGGTTAGAACGGAGAAACAACGTCGTCGTCGTGTTCATGGGGAGGCAACGGAATGCGTCGTGTTCATGGGAGGTAACGGAATGCGTCGTGTTCATGAGGAGGCAACGGAATGCGTCGCGTTCATCGGGAGGCAACAGAATGCGTGGGAGCCAACCGGCTGGGTCGGAACGGAATGCGTGGTCGTGTTCATCGGGAGGGCTTGGACGGAACAGGCGATGGAAACAAGGCCTGGCGTACCGCAGAACGGAGGAAACGGCCTTGTGTTCGCCCGACCACATTCTAAACGGGATCCTGTTCATCGGGAGGGGTCTGGCGTACCGCAAAACGGAGGAAACGAACCTCCTACGGTCGAAACGGGGGTCCTGTTGATCGGGAGGGGTGTGGCGTACCGCAAAACAGAGGAAACAGACCTCCTACGGTCGAAACGGGGGTCCTATTGATCGGGAGGAGTGTGGCATACCGCAAAAGGGACGAAACAGACTTGTGTTGGAGCGCTACGATCGAAACGGGGGTCCTGTTCATCGGGAGGGGTGTGGTGTACCGCAAAACGGGACTCCACGGGATACTGTTCATCTCCACCGTCGACCTCCTCCAGCCTCCACGGGCTACCGTCGACCTCCTCCAGCCTCCACGGGCTCCTGTTCATCCAGCCTCCACCGCGCGCTACTCCACCGGCTACTGTTCAACCACCCCTCCACGGGCACCCCTCCACCGTCTACTGTTCATCAAGCCCTCCACACCACGGGATCCTGTTCAACCACCCCTCCACGGGCACCCCTCCACCGTCTACTGTTCATCCAGTACTCCACACCACGGGGTCCTGTTCATCCAGAGGCAACGCCATCGCTCACTGTTCATCTAAACCCCCCGCAACGCTCACTGTTCATCCAATCGATCGGCTTCAGTTAGCAGCAGTAGCGAAGGAATCGCTCGATCGGGTTCAGTTAACAGCCATCGATCGATCGCTCAGGTTCAGTAATGCGTAGCCTGCAATGCAATCGCTCGGGTTCAGTTAGAGCCCAATGCCTCGCTCGAGTTCAGTTAGAGCCAACGCCTCGTACACACGCGCGTACGTGTACGAGAGAAATGCGCATCGCTCGGCCCCCGACCTCCCACCGTAACCGGGAACTCCCCGAAATTTTCCTCTCCCTCGCTTCTACCATGGTTTGTTCCGTCATGGATGACCCAAAGAATGTCATGCAGCTGCGTCTCCGGCCCGCCCAGGACGAAAAGCTCATTTTCTGTCATGATTTTTTGTCATAGAAGTAGGAGCCCACCACATCTATGATGATACCGGGTTTTGTCACAATTATCGGTATAGAAGTGTCATATGCATGACAGAAAAAAAATTGTTAGGCCCAAAATGTCACGGATGTGTCTTTTTTTGTAGTGCGAGCACATACGCCGTGCCAGTCCTTAGTCATGAGGCGGTTGCGGGAGGGCTTGCAAGGGCGCGAGATGTTCTTAGCGACGAAGAGCCGGTTAGGCAGTCAATAATTCAAAAGTAGCTTGCAAACGATTGTAACTGGCTCTGATAGATGCGGAAGGGACACATGCCATAGGGACAGACCCACACGACCTGGGGATGATGAAGCCCGAGGGGCGCCCCCAAACTGAACGAATTAGAAAGATGTCACCTGGTACCATTGCTGAAGAGGTGTTGAAGTAGCCAAAAAACACGCGCCGCTGGAGCTGCTCCTCATGAGCCGCTCTGGTGCCGAGCCTCGGGAGACTCGGAGGGACCGAGAGGCTCCTGAAGGTGATCCTCCATCTCCGCCAGGATCACCTGGTGCCTAGCCTCGTAGGCCGTCTGAGCGTCCCTCATGCAGCACTGGAATGCCTCAGCCGCGCCCGCCAGGCCGAAAGGCATGCAGACGTAGCTGTGCGGCGGACCCTCCCATCAGCCGACATGAGACGGCCTCATGAGCTGCCGAGACACGGCCCTGTTGAGCCCGGGGATGTCGATGCAGATGCGGAACTCCTCACCCTCGCCAGGGAAGTGAGCTGCGCCACGCGGCAGGCGACGATCGCATTGCAGAACCCTTCCTTCCTGAATCTCCTTGATAGCCTTGCTGATGAACTCCTGGATGCCTGGTGCCTCATGCCTGGTGCCTTCTCCTGGGAAGTGTTCTCTGAAGAGCGCCTCCACATGGTGCCCGAGCACCTCCCTCATGACATTGGCTAGATCTAAGGCCCTCCAAAGGAGAGCCCCCGAGCCCAGCCTGAGAGGAGTGTCGGGCGCGCCTTCCTATGCGATGGGTGATGGTGCTGCGTCCGAAGACGCGAGGCTCAGTGCCGCGTCCTCGAGTGATGCTTCCTCACGAGACCCCTGTCCCAGCTGCAACTTCTTTGCCTTGGGGACGACCTCAGGAGGGAGGGCGTCGTCCTCATCTTCGGGGTTCTCGACCGCCGCAGCCTGGAAGGCACGCTCGAGGGAGCACACCGCGTCCTTCTCTTGACAGGCCATCGTGATGACGACGCCGCTTCCTGGCATCTTGAGAACGTTGTAGCCGTGGTGCGTGGCCGCCATTAACTTGGCTAGTGCTGGGTACCCTAGGATGGCATTATAGTGTAGGCGGATGTCAACGACGTCAAAGTCAATGAACTCGGTGCGGTAGTTGTTGCGCTTGCCGAAGGTGACAGGGAGGCAAACCTACCTGATCGGGTGTGTCGATCCGTTGGTCACTCCTGAGAATTGCTTCATGGGGTGAAGCTGGTAGTATGGCACCTGGAGCCTGTCAAACGTCTGAACAAATAGAACATTGAGCCCCGCTCCACCATCGATGAGAGTCTTGGTGACAACCACGTTGCTGATGACAGGGGAGCAGAGCATGGGGAGCGCGCCAGTGGTGGCCGCACACTTGAGCCGGTCTGAGGAGTCGAAGGTGATGGTGCACTTGGACCACTTGAGGGGGCGAGTTGCTTCAGGCTTGGGGAGCGCTGCATTCACCTCGCGCGCAAACTGCTTGAAGACGCGGTGGGAAGCCGGAGCCTATGAGCCGCCCAAGATGCAGACAATGGCCCAAGGCTGCTGGAAGCCCACAACCCCCTCGTCCTGGTGGTGATCTTCATTCCTCCTTGGCAGTGGAGGCAGAGGAGGCAAGGCTGCGTTGCCCTCAGGGCGATCCTCACGAGGCTGCTCCCTCCAGTTGCCCTCACGATGCTGGCCCTGCCAACGGTCCTCATGAGGCTGGTCGCGCCACTCCTGACAATGGTCGCGCCCATCCCAGCATCCTCCACCTCGGCCACATCCACGACCGTAGCCTCGATCATTGCGCTCGGGGCATCGACCAAGGCACCCGTCGCGGAGGGCCTAAGCTCCTGGCAGTTGTTGGTGTTGTGGCTGTGAACGTTGTGGAAGACACAGAATGGCTGGTTGCTCTGTGATGACTCGGGGAGGTCGCAACCATGCTTCGTCTCTGGCTCAGCCGCAAGCACGGCTGGCCCCTTGCGCTTCACGTCCTTGGTCTTGGTCTTCTTGTCTTCTAGATCAGCATCGAGGAGCTCGAGGAGGGAGAGGTGTCCCTCCTCAGCCCTTGCGCACTTGTTCGCCATGTTGAACATCTCCAGGGCGGTGCAGAGATCCTCGTAGTGAAGGAAATATGCCCTAGAGGCAATAATAGAGTTATTATTTATTTCCTTATTTCATGATAAATGTTTATTATTCATGCTATAATTGTATTAACCGGAAACATAATACATGTGTGAATACATAGACAAACATAGTGTCACTAGTATGCCTCTACTTGACTAGCTCGTGAATCAAAGATGGTTAAGTTTCCTAGCCATGGACAAAAGAGTTGTCATTTGATTAATGGGATCACATCATTAGGAGAATGATGTGATTGACATGACCCATTCCGTTCGCTTAGCACTTGATCGTTTAGTATGTTGCTATTGCTTTCTTCATGACTTATACATGTTCCTATGACTATGAGATTATGCAACTCCCATTTACCGGAGGAACACTTTGTGTGCTACCAAACCTCACAACGTAACTGGGTGATTATAAAGGTGCTCTACAGGTGTCTCCGAAAGGTACATGTTGGGTTGGCGTATTTCGAGATTAGCATTGGTCACTCCGATTGTCGGAGAGGTATCTCTGGGCCCTCCCGGTAATGCACATCACTATAAAGCCTTGCAAGCAATGTGACTAATGAGTTAGTTGCGGGATGATGCATTACGGAACGAGTAAAGAGACTTGCCGGTAACGAGATTGAACTAGGTATTGGATACCGACGATCGAATCTCGGGCAAGTAACATACCGATGACAAAGGGAACAACGTATGTTGTTATGCGGTTTGACCGATAAAGATATTCATAGAATATGTGGGAGCCAATATGAGCATCCAGGTTCCGCTATTGGTTATTGACCGGAAACGTGTTTCGGTCATGTCTACATTGTTCTCGAACCCGTAGGGTCCGCACACTTAAGGTTTCGATGACAGTTATATTATGAGTTTATGTGTTTTGATGTACCGAAGGAGTTCGGAGTCCCGGATGAGATCTGGGACATGACGAGGAGTCTCGAAATGGTCGAGACGTAAAGATCGATATATTGGACGACTATATTTGGAGTTCGGAAAGGTTCCGAGTGATTCGGGTATTTTTCGGAGTACCCGAGAGTTACGGGAATTCGCCGGGGAGTATATGGGCCTTATTGGGCCATACGGGAATAGAGGAGAGAGGCCGAAAGGAAGGAGGCACGCAGCCCCCCTCTGGTCCGAATTGGAAAAGGGGTGCGGCCCCCTTTTCCTTCCTCCTCTCTCCCTCTTTCCCCCCTTCTCCTACTCCAACAAGAAAGGAGGGAGTCCTACTCCCGGTGGGAGTAGGACTCCCCTTGGCGCGCCTCTCCTAGGCCGGCCGCCCCCTCCCCCCTTGCTCCTTTATATACGGGGGTAGGGGGCACCTCTAGGCACAACAACAATTGATCTATTTGATCTCTTAGCCGTGTGCGGTGCCCCCCTCCACCATAGTCCACCTCGATAATATCGTAGCTGTGCTTAGGCGAAGCCCTCCGACGGTAGAACATTAAGATCGTCACCACGCCGTCGTGCTGACAGAACTCTCCCTCGACACTCGACTGGATCGGAGTTCGAGGGACGTCATCGAGCTGAACGTGTGCTAGAACTCGGAGGTGCCGTAGTTTCGGTGCTTGATCGGTCAGACCGTGAAGACGTACGACTACATCAACCACGTTGTGCTAACGCTTCCGCTTTCGGTCTACGAGGGTACATGGACACACTCTCCCTTCTCGTTGCTATGCATCACCATGATCTTGCGTGTGCGTTGGAATTTTTTTGAAATTAATACGTTCCCCAACAGTGGCATCCGAGCCTAGGTTTTATGCGTTGATGTTATATGCACGAGTAGAACACAAGTGAGATGTGGGTGAGGGAGTTCCGGACTAGGGGGTGTCCGGATAGCCGAACTATCATCATCGGCCGGACTCCAAGACTATGAAGATAGAAGATTGAAGACTTCGTCCCGTGTCCGAATGAGACTTTCCTTGGCGTGGAAGGCAAGCTTGGCGATACTGATACGTAGATCTCCTACCATTGTAACCGACTCGATGTAACCCTAGCCCTCTCCGGTGTCTATATAAACCGGATGGCTTTAGTCCATAGGACAAACAACAATCATACCATAGGCTAGCTTCTAGGGTTTAGCCTCCTTGATCTCGCGGTAGATCCACTCTTGTAGCACACATCATCAATATTAATTGAGCAGGACATAGGGTTTTACCTCCATCAAGAGGGCCCGAACCTGGGTAAAACATCGTGTCCCTTGTCTCCTGTTACCATCCGCCTAGACGCACAGTTCGGGACCCCCTACCCGAGATCCGCCGGTTTTGACACCGACATTGGTGCTTTCATTGAGAGTTCCTCTGTGTCGTCACCATCAGAAAGGATGCCTTTTCCCATCTTTAAAGACGGCACCGTCGTCAAGGGAGCTTTGGCCGCCGGCCAGACTATCTGGCTAGGCGGTTTTCTTATGACCGCCTGTTCAGCCACCGCTCCGACAATGACCTCTCGGGTCATTAAAAGCGATCTTCACGTCAACTCGGAATTGGCCGAGCAACTAGATCCGATTGAGCTCTCCTCCGTAAACGAGCTCTTGGATCGCATCGCCGCCCTGGGAGTCGCTACCGACTATGATCAGATTGGGCTTAAAACCGATCTGAGAGAAATTAACTCTCCCCAGGTTACCCACCATGTTGTTGTGGTAGAGGAACAATGCGGCGACTCTTCTTCTATGATAAAAACCAACTATGTCCGGATTCCCGACCCCTCCATGCCGGATTCCCGTGGAGGGACGGACGCTAATCAAATACTGAACATAAAGTCAGGCATCGGACCAGATTTGTTGGAAAGCATCCAGCAAACCAAGCTTCCGAATCCGGAAGCTTCTTGGCCTTTGAGCCTCAGATCGGGCGGGGTTCCAAACTTAATTCCACCCGCCCACCCAAACATAAGCGATCTATCTCAAATACGGCAAGAGCCCGATGAAACAGTACATCATTACTGGGCCAGATTCCTCCTGGTTATGAGCAGGATAAAGGACTGCCGTGAAGAAAGCGCGATTTCAATTTTCTGCAACAATTGCACGGACAAGGGAATCATAAACGCCATCAGTCGTCGCGAAGTTACACGCTTTGCCGACTTAGCGACCATTGTACAAAAATATTGCGCGATGGAGAGTGCCTGGAAAACCGAAACTAGGTTTTGGGACAATCCGGCCCTGAATACAACCCCAGTACGAAATAAAAGGGTGCGTCATACTCAAGCACCTGGGTTAAAAACCAAAAAGCAAAAACCCCCTAAAGGGTACGGAACCGTACTGGAGGGCTGGCTCAACGGACCCTGCAAAATCCACAGCACGGAGGGCACCACTCCAACACATAGCCTTCGAGCATGTTGGATACTACGGTAGGTGGCCAAAAGTGGCGAAGGCTTTTTAGCCCCAGGCAACCAGCCCAGCAGTACCCGTACGGTATTAACAGTCTTCGAGACTTTCACATCAAATAACATGCGGAAACGAATAATCCACAGCCTCGCCGAAGTCTACCAAGTAGCAACAACAAATCCATGGAGCGACACGGCTATCACCTTCAATGCCAGCGACGAACCTAAATTCCGAACAGCTAGAGCACCAGCCGCATTGGTCCTCAGTCCGATAGTGGACGGCTTTCGTCTTACCAAGGTACTCATGGATGGCGGCAGCGGATTAAACCTCATCTACGAGGAAACCCTAAAAAATGGAAATTGACTGGAGCCGCATTGAGCGAAGCAGCACATCCTTCAGGGGAATAATCCCTAGTCGAGAAGTACGCTGCACAGGAAAAATCACACTAGATGTAGTGTTCGGCTCGCCGGACAATTACAGGTCCGAAGAGGTCACGTTCCAAGTGGCCCCATTCGGCAGCGGATACCACACTTTGTTAGGGTGAGAGGCATTCACAATCTTCCAAGCTATAACCCATTACGGGTACATGAAGCTCAAAATGCCAGGACCCAATGGAATAATCACTCTCGCCAGCGATCCAGATACATCACTCCGCGCTGAAAATAAGACAGCCGCACTGGCCCTAGAGGCATTATCCGAAGCCCTAGCGGCAGAGGAACTAACTGCGCTGCGCTCCACGGTAGATAGGGACGATGTGATACTCGATAAGAGGCCCAAGTCCACCTCTTTTAAACCAGCAGACAAAATAGTCAAATTTCAGGTCCATCCAACGGACCCCACAAAGACGGCCTCAATTGGGGCACAATTAAATCCTGATGTAGAAGCCGCACTACGAGACTTCCTCCGGGAAAATTGGGACATTTTTGCCTGGCACCCTTTAGACATGCCAGGAATCCCACGCAGGCTGGCAGAGCACAGCCTAAATGTCCTAAAAGGATTCAAGCCAGTCAATCAAGCTCTTCGGCGATTTTCCGAACCCAAAAGACAGGCAATGGGAGAGGAGCTAGCCAAACTCTTAGAAGCCGAATTCATCAGAGATATAAAACATCCGGACTGGCTAGCCAACCTAGTAATGGTACCAAAAAAGGACAAATCCTGGCGCCTCTGCGTCGATTTTAAAGACCTTAACAAGGCCTGTCCAAAGGACCCTTTCCCTCTCCCTCACATCGACCAAATCATCAATGCTACCGCAGGGCACGATTCATTGTGCTTCCTCGACGCATACTCCGGATACCATCAAATCAAGATGGCGGAAAAAGACTAGGCCGCAACGGCATTCATTACTCCATATGGGCCATTTTGCTTCAACACAATGCCCTTCAGACTCAAAAACGCCGGCGCAACATATCAGCGCATGATTCAGACATGTCTGGCTACCCAGATAGGCAAAACAGTGGAGGCATACGTAGACGATGTGGTCGTCAAGACCAAACACGTCGAAACTCTAGTAGAAGACTTGAGGGTGACATTCGACAACCTCCGAGCATACGACATTAAGCTCAACCCGGAAAAATGTGTCTTCGGAGTACCAGCCGGAAAGCTCTTGGGCTTCATTGTATCCGGTAGAGGAATTGAAGCAAACCCAGCCAAGATCCGAGCTCTGTCACAATTGGATATTCCAAAAGACCTCAAGCAAATAGAAAAACTAACTGGATGCGTAGCGGCTCTAAGCCGATTCATCTCCCGTTTGGGAGAAAAGGCTCTGCCCCTCTATCGCCTCCTCCGGCGCACCGAACACTTCGAATGGACGGATGCTGCCACGGCCGGACTCGAAGAAATAAAGGCCATACTGGCAACAAATCCAATCCTGGCCGCGCCCAACCTGGGCGAACCTATGTTATTATATATTGCAGCAACACATCAAGTTGTCAGCGCGGTACTCGTCGTCGAACGAGAAACAGAAGGGCACATATTCCCTCTTCAAAAACCAGTGTACTACGTATCCATCGTCTTAACTCCATGCAAGTCCCGGTACCCACATTATCAAAAGATAGCGTATGCGGTGTTCATGGCATCCAGGAAGCTGCGACACTACTTTCAAGAGTGTTCCATAACGGTGGCCTCCGAAGTACCTCTCAACGATATTATAAACAATCGCGATGCAACGGGCAGGATTGCAAAATGGGCCATTGAGCTCTTACCATTTGACATAACCTACAAACCACGACGAGCTATAAAGTCACAAGTTCTGGCTGACTTCGTCGCCGAATGGACCGATGCCGAACTCCCTAAAGAGTATGACGCGTACTCCAATTGGATCATGCATTTCAACGGATCCAAAATGTTGGCTGGCTTGGGGGCTGGTGTCGTCTTGACGTCCCCAACTGGAGACACAGTCCAATACGTACTTCAAATAATGTATATGGACTCCAACAATGCAGCCGAATACGAGGCCCTTCTACACGGCCTCCGGATGGCAATCTCCATGGGCATTAAATGCCTAGAGGTGCGCGGGGATTCAAACCTCGCAATATCCCAAGTAAATGGAGACTTTGACGCCAAAGATCCGAAAATGGCAGCTTACCGCAACGCCGTCCTAAAAATGTCAGCTCAGTTCGAAGGACTCGAATTCCACCATGTAGCCCGGGATAATAACCAGGCAGCAGACGTGTTGGCACGCATCGACGCAAAACACAACGACGTCCCTCCAAACATCTTCCTGGAACGGCTCTTTAAGCCATCCGTATTATGGGAAGAGGAGTCTGGAAATAACAATCTGGAGCCAGCTGCCCCACCTAACTCAGACCACTCTGACACAATCGGCGGCTCAGACAATGAAATAACACCTTCAGCCCACGAAATAATGGCAGTAATTGCCCCATGGACGGAACCATTCCTAGCCTACTTAATCAGGCAGGAACTTCTCGAAGACCAAAATGAGGCCCGCTGTATAGTTCGGCGATCTAAAGCCTACAAGGTCCATGAGGGAGAACTTTATAAAAAAAGCAGAACCGGAGTCCTTCAAAGGTGTATCTCCGAAGAGGAAGGGCGAAATCTCCTGGCTGAAATTCACGCTGGACTCGGCGGGCACCACGCTGCAGCCCGGGCCCTTGTAGGCAAGGCCTCCGTACAGGATTTTATTGGCCGACAGCCCGGGCAGATGCTCAGGACTTAGTCCAACGATGCGTTGGTTGCCAGCTCTTTGCTAATCAGAGCCACATGCCACCCACCGCCCTCAAAACTATACCCATCACCTGGCCGTTCGCGGTCTGGGGGCTTGACATGGTTGGACCCCTTAAAGGGGGAACCCACAAGCACAAATACTTATTGGTCATGGTTGACAAATTCACCAAATGGATTGAGGCCAAGCCGGTTAAAACGGCAGAATCCAGACCTGTGATAGACTTCATATTCGGGGTAGTACACCGTTTTGGCGTCCCCCAAAGCATCACCACTGATAACGGCACGAATTTCACGGCCGACGAGGTTAAACTCTGGTGCAAAAACATGGGCATCAAGCTCGATTACGCTTCAGTCTCTCACTCCCAAACTAACGGTCAAGTAGAGCGAGCAAATGGTCTAATCATGAGCGGCATCAAACCCAGACTAGTGCGGTCCCTCAAGGAATCTAACACGCACTGGGTAGAGGAGCTCGACTCCGTACTCTGGGGGCTGCGGACCACGCCAAACCAAACTACCGGATTCACACCATTTTTCATGGTGTACGGCACAGAGGCAGTTCTGCCCTGCGATATAATTCATGACTCACCTCGCGTGCGCATGTACGAAGAAAGAGTAGCCGAGTTGGATCGGCAGGATAGTTTGGACGCCTTAGAGGAGGAGCGGGACGTGGCAAAAACTCGTTCCGCATTTTATAAGCAGCAGGCTCGAAGATATCAAAGCAGAGAAGTACGGGCCAAAACTTACAACATTGGCGAACTCGTTCTACGCCTGCCGGACAAGAAAAAGGACAAACTTAAGCCCAAGTGGGAAGGTACCTTCATCATCGACCAAGTCCTGACCGGCGGAGCATACCGTCTACGCAGCGCATCTGACAACCGACTCGAGCCGAACCCATGGAACGCAGCCCGTCTCCGAAGATTCTACGCCTAACGCCGGACTCAGAGTTCGTCTCACTCCTCCGTCCACCTTTTTACATTTTCACTGCCTCTTGTCCCCCTCCTTCTTCCCACTTTTTTTTCAATACCTTTGATATGCTGATTCGCGCATGGTTCGCACACACTTGATGTGCTCCTAGAACTCATTATACCTGGGGGCTTCTTTAATAGAAGCTTATTTATACGGGCTTCATGCCCAACACATGTGTCATACTTCCGCATGTACCTTTTATTCACCATTATATGCATCGATATGACTTAAGTTTTGGCCAAGCTGGGTTGCCTGGTTCCTGTGCTTACCCCTATGTTCCCGATTGTTCGGCTAGGAGGTAAAGGGAGCACCTCTGCGATTGTTACTGCCGGGTCAGCCGGATGTGTACCTCAGTCTGGGTGAAGCCGAAAGCTAGCGTTCTTAAGAGAATATTCGGTCGGTGACTGGAAAGATGATTTATTACTTACTTATTTATCTGCCCCAGATGCTTTTTCTGCTATTTTCGCAGTCCGAACATGCACTTTAGGGCATGCCTCCCAGGGAAAGGAACCCTTAATGGAACTATTCTCCCTGGAAGATGTTTCTTACTAACCATGTAATATAACATAGCTAGTTGGGCACTTGTCTGATAAAGCAATTATGACCCCGACGCCTTGTCTCCATGCATGCCCCGGTTCTTTTATAACCGTAAGGGTATTCGGACACACTCCATACTGTTGGGTCCCGAGGTTGAAGCGAAAAGGTCCGCAAAGACAAACGATCTACAATCCGGCTAGAAGGCATGCTATATGTCATTTCAAAATTACATCGTCAAACTGACTGATTGTACTCCTCTTCAATCCCATCTAACAGGCTGTCTAATTTACAGTCATGTTGGGAATATTTCGCGGCTAGCTCTACTTGGCCGTACATCAAGCTCACAGGGATATCCTTCCCATCAGGCCCCACAGGTCCGACCTCGGCCATGTGGTTTGGGTCAGCCTTCGGGTACCGCGTCTTCACCATGGCCCAGGCCTCCCTGGCGCCTTGACGGCAGACCGATATCTTCCACAGACGAAGGCGTCGCCGTACTCCCTGAAGCTTCTCAGCAAGCCCTCCAAGGCCCTCAGGTAGGGAGACGGAAGTCCATAAGACCTGAACGACGCCACTCATCGCCTGCCGAACACGTTCGAGCAGTTGCACCATCTCGGGAAGTTGGTCACCCGTTGAACCGGGCATTTCCTCCGCAGGGCGACCTGTGAGCACACCTAAAGACACATTTCTGTCAATCGACTTCCTCGCCGAATTCTTCTTTTCAAAGGAATTTGCTCAAGCACTTGCTATAAATGCCGCGACGAAGCCGCTGATTCTCCTTCACGGAGCCAGACAGCTGGGCCCGAACACCTTTCAGCTTTTCTCCTAGCTGGGTGTGGGCATCCTGGAGCTTGTTCCTCTCCTGCTGCACCTTCATAAGCACCCTCTCGCCGGCCTTTAGCTGACGCAGTAGCTGTTGCTTGTCCGGATCTAGTCCGGCGCCCTCTGCAATATTATTGTCAGATTTACGCACACGCCGTACTTTGTTAACTACTTATCTTTTCGAATAACGTATTACCAGTGGGGGTCTCTGTGGCTCCCCCTGTGGCGGCCAGTGCGGCCTCAAGTTGGGCCTTGCACTCTTGAAGCTCCTGGGACAGGTGGGTATTCTTCTCCATAAGATCCTGCATAATAAATGATCCTTAAATCAGTTATTTTAACTATTTTAAGTCTCGGGGGCTACTGGCATATATAACTATTAAAATTAATTACCCGTATGTCCTTCACATACTGCTCCGTGGCTCTGGTTAAACCATCTTGAGCGGCACGGAGGTGCGCGTCTCCCGCTTCAAAGGCATACAACGCCTCCGGGGAGAAACATGCGTCACGAAGAACTGTCCGGCGATGCCTGTGATTCATGGCGCTCTCCACCTCAGACCGGGTGGCAGACAGCCTGTCGGCATCCTCCGTCGGAGGAACATCCGGATCATGCCTTGTGTTCGCCTCCCCTTTCGGACCACGTGATGGAGCATGGCTGGCGGAGGCTTGATTGGCAACTTATCCGGACACTGTCCGGCGAGCGATCTTTCTCCTGGAAAAGTTATGAGCATTAATATACCTCCTAGGGATCCTTCCCTTAAAAACAATGGTGCGCCGTACCGTTGCGGCGATGTTTCGATTCGCGTCGCACTCCTCTTCCGCCTGCTGGGCCGAACTGACCCTTGCTGGTCAGCCGCCGCAGGTTCGGCTTCCCGCCTTAAAGGCACCTCCTGCGATGCACCATCAGTATAGGATGGTCAGAATTGAGCATGGATCAAATGATGGTGTCAAGACCTCGGTCGTAGTCACCTGGGAGGCCGGAAACAAACTGGGGTAGTCAGCCGTAATGGCGACTAGGGCATTGTCCATGCTAAGTTGGTGGAACACCCCGTCAATCAGTTCCACCTTTATGTCCGGATCCTCTTCGGAGGCCGGATCAAGGGATCGTTCCGGATCCTCGGGCTGTGGAGTTAGGCTTTGTATGCCCTCCACGTCCCAGCACAGCTCCTGCGTCGACATCACAAAGTAAGATACTTGACTTTGGAAGTATGGATCGGGTAGATAAACGTCCGCTTACCCAGCTCCGAGGGTTATTCATGGAGAATCCATTCAATGGATTCGTGCAGAGGAAGTCCTCCTCCTCCCCCTTTTACAAGACGGACAGGATCTTTGCCAGATCGGCTGCCGAGCCCGGCCCTCTGCGGCCATGACGAGTGGCGTCGTCTTCCCCGTTGAAATCCCACATAGGGTGGCCCCTATATTGGAGTGGCTGCACCCCTCGCATAATGCACGTGGCCATGATTCCAATCATGGTCAATCCGGAGTGGGCCAGTAACCTAATCCGGCCCATCAGATAATGGACGCTCCTATCATCCTCTCGTTGAGGGCTCCGCGGGCGCCAACTCAGGCGTTTCTTCAAGGGAGCATTGCTGAACTCCGGGAGGCCGATCCGAACTGGATCCGGCAGAGGAGCGTCCTCCATGTAGAACCATTCCGAAGGCCAGTCTTCGGACGCCTTCTTCGGGGTGCCAGATAGATATCCGGTCCCGACGATGCGCCATATTTCGGCTCCGCCCACTTGATAAATCGACCCCTCATGAGAACGGGGTACGAGGCAAAACAATCTCTTCCATAGCGCAAAATGGGGCTCGATGCCCAAGAACAGCTCGCAAAGAGCTACAAAGCCCGCGATGTGCAAAATGGAGGCAGGTGTGAGGTGGTGAAGCTGGAGTCCGTAGAACTCCAGGAGCCCCCGGAGAAACGGATGTATGGGAAATCCGAGTCATCTTATTAGATAAGGGACGAAGCATACCCGCTCTCCTTTGGAAGGGTTGGGGACGCTCTCCGCCTGCTTTCCACCCTTGAAGGTGGCCAGTCCGGCTCGAACCGGAACCATGAAAGCTGGGGGAAGATATCCCTCGGTTTGGAGCGCCACTAGCTCGCTGTGTGGAACTGAGCATCTCCCCCAATCTCCTGGCTTAGGAATGGGAGCGCGAGAGGAGGAGCCGCGTCGACTATCCATGATAGAATGGATTTTTGTCAGAGGCGCTTCGATGAGAACTTGCGAATGGAGGATGGTGTGAGCTGGATCTAGATCCTCGCCTCTCTTATAGGCGGCTCGTTCGCACGGCTAGGGGGTAAAATGTCAAAATACCCTAGCTTTTCGCATTCATATGACACGTGGAAGAAGGCCATTATTGGGCGTAGAAGCCAAGGAGCGCAACATTTATAAGGAAGCCGGACACTATTCGACAGGAACATGAAGTTTGAAGGAGAACCCGCCTTGCAACGCCGAAGACAATATACGCGGCGGACTCGTCGTCGCTGAAGCCTGGTTCGGGGGCTACTGAGGGAGTTCCGGATTAGGGGGTGTCCGGATAGCCGAACTATCATCATCGGCCGGACTCCAAGGCTATGAAGATAGAAGATTGAAGACTTCGTCCCGTGTCCGGATGGGACTTTCCTTGGCGTGGAAGGCAAGCTTGGCGATACGGATATGTAGATCTCCTACCATTGTAACCGACTCGGTGTAACCCTAGCCCTCGCCGGTGTCTATATAAACCGGATGGCTTTAGTCCATAGGACAAACAACAATCATAGCATAGGCTAGCTTCTAGGGTTTAGCCTCCTTGATCTCGCGGTAGATCCACTCTTGTAACACACATCATCAATATTAATCGAGCAGGACGTAGGGTTTTACCTCCATCAAGAGGGCCCGAACCTGGGTAAAACATCGTGTCCCTTGTCTCCTGCTACCATCCGCCTAGACGCACAGTTCGGGACCCCCTACCCGAGATCCGCTGGTTTTGACACCGACAGTGGGCGATACAAGTCATACTGCTTACCAGCATGTCATACTTTGGTTCAGCGGTATTGTTGGATGAAGCGGCCCGGACCGACATTACGCGTACGCTTATGCGAGACTGGTTTTACCGCCATGCTTTGCACACAGGTGACTAGCGGGTGTTTGTTTCTCCAACTTTAGTTGAACCGAGTGTGGCTACGCCCAGTCCTTGCGAAGGTTAAAATAGCACTAATTTGACGAACTATCGTTGTGGTTTTGATGCGTAGGTAAGAACGGTTCTTCCTCAGCCCGTAGCAGACACGTAAAATTTGCAACAACAAAGTAGAGGACATCTAACTTGTTTTTGCAGGGCATGTTGTGATGTGATATGGTCAAGACGTGATGCTATATTTTATTGTATGAGATGATCATGTTTTGTAACCAAAGTTATCGGCAACTGGTAGGAGCCATATGGTTGTCGCTTTATTGTATGAAATGCAAACACCGTGTAATTGCTTTACTTTATCACTAAGTAGTAGCGCGTAGAAGCAATAGATGGCGTAACGACAACAATTCTACGATGGAGATCAAGGTGTCGCGCCGGTGACTATGGTGATCACGACGGTGCTTCGGAGATGGAGATCACAAGCACATGATGATGATGGCCATATCATATCACTTATATTGATTGCATGTGATGTTTATCCTTTATGCATCTTATTTTGCGTTGATTGACGGTAGCATTATAAGATGATCTCTCACTAATTACCAAGAAGTGTTCTCCCTGAGTATGCACCGTTGCGAAAGTTCTTCATGTTGAGACACCACGTGATGATCGGGTGTGATAGGCTCTACATTCAAATACAACAGGTGCAAAATAGTTGCACACGCGGAATACTCAGGTTAAACTTGATGACCCTAGCATATATAGATATGGCCTCGGAACACGGAGACCGAAAGGTCGAGCGTGAATCATATAGTATATATGATCAACATAGTGATGTTCACCATTGAAACTACTCCATCTCACGTGATGATCGGACATGGTTCAGTTGATTTGGATCACGTGATCACTTAGAGGATTAGAGGGATGTCTATCTAAGAGGGAGTTCTTAAGTAATATCATTAATAGAACTTAAATTTATCATGAACTTAGTCCTAGTAGTATTTTTCAAATTATGTTATAGATCAATAGCTTGCGTTGTTGCTTTCATATGTTTATTTTGATATGTTCCTAGAGAAAATTGTGTTGAAAGATGTTAGTAGCAATGATGCGGATTGGATCCGTGATCTGAGGTTTATCCTCATTGCTGCACAGAAGAATTATGTCCTTAATGCACCGCTAGGTGACAGACCTATTGCAGGAGCAGATGCAGACGTTATGAACGTTTGGCTAGCTTAATATGATGACTACTTGATAGTTTAGTGCACCATGCTTAACGGCTTAGAATCAGGACTTCAAAGACGTTTTGAACGTCATGGACCATATGAGATGTTCCAGGAGTTGAAGTTAATATTTCAAGAAAATACCCGAGTTGAGAGATATGAAGTCTCCAACAAGTTCTATGGCTAAAAGATGGAGGAGAATCGCTCAACTAGTGAGCATGTGCTCAGATTGTCTGGGTACTACAATCGCTTGAATCAAGTGGGAGTTAATCTTCTAGATAAGATAGTGATTGACAGAATTCTCTATTCACCATCACCAAGTTAGTAGAACTTTGTGATGAACTATTGTATGCAAGGGATGACGAAAACGATTCCCGAGCTCTTTGTGATGTTGAAATCGACGAAGGTAGAAATCAAGAAAGAGCATCAAGTGTTGATGGTTGATAAGATCACTAGTTTCAAGAAAAGGGAAAAGGGAAAGAAAGGGGAAATTCAAGTAGAATGACAAGCAAGTTGTCACTCCCACAAAGAAGCCCAAAGCTAAACCAAAGCCTAAAACTGAGTGCTTACACTGCAAAGGAAATTGTCACTGGAAACGGAAATACCCTGAATATTTGGTGGATAAGAAGGTTGGCAAAGTGAACAAGGGTATATTTGATATACAGGTTATTGATATGTGCCTTACTAGTGTTTATAGTAGCCCCTGAGTATTTGATACTTGTTCAGTTGCTAAAAATTAGTGACTCGAAACAGGAGTTACAGAATAAACAGAGACTAGTTGAGGGGAAGTGACGATGAGTGTTGGAAGTAGTTCCAAGATTGATATGATCATCATCACACACTCCCTATACTTTCAGGATTAGTGTTAAACCTAAATAAATGTTATTTGGCGTCTGCCTTGAGCATGAATATGATTTGATCATGTTTATTGCAATACAGTTATTCATTTAAAGTCAGAGAATAATTCTTGTTCTGTTTACATGAATAAAACCTTCAATGGTCATACACCCAATGAAAATAGTTTGTTGGATCTCGATCGTAGTGATACACATATTCATAATATTGATGCCAAAAGATGCAAAGTTAATAATGATAGTGTAACTTATTTGTGGCACTGCCGTTTGGGTCATATCGGTGTAAAGCGCATGAAGAAACTCCATAAAGATGAATTTTCGAAATCACTTGGTTATGAATCATTTGATGCTTGCGAACCGTGCATTTTGGGCAAGATGACTAAAACTCTGTTCTCTGGAACAATGGAACGAGCTACTGACTTATTGGAAATAATACATACCGATGTATGTGATCCAATGAGTGTTGATGCTCGTGGCAAGTATCGTTATTTTCTGACCTTCACAGATGATTTGAGAAGATATGCGTATATCTACTTGATGAAACATAAGTTTGAAATAGTTGAAAAGTTCAAAATGAAGTGGAGCATCATAACAAGAAAATAAAGTTTCTACGATATGATCATGGAGGAGAATATTTGAGTTACGAGTTTGGCCTTCATATAAAACAATGTGGAATAGTTTCACAGCTCACGCCACCTGGAACAACACAACGTTATGTTGTGTCTGAACGTCGTAACCACACTTTATTGGATATGATGTGATCTATGATGTATCTTACCGATTTACCACTATCGTTTTGGGGTTATGCATTAGAGACAACTGCATTCACGTTTAATAGGGCACCATCTAAATCCGTTGAGACGACACCGTATGAACTATGGTTTAACAGTAAACCTAAGCTGTCGTTTCTTAAAGTTTGGAGTTACAATGCTTATATGAAAAAGGTTTTCAACCTGATAAGCTCGAACCCAAACCGGAGAAGTGCATCTTCATAGAATACCCAAAGGAAACTGTTGGGTACACCTTCTATCATAGATCCGAAGGCAAAACATTCGTTGCTAAGAATGGATCCTTTCTAGAGAAGAAGTTTCTCTCGAAAGAAGTGAGTGGGAGGAAAGTAGAGCTTGATAAGGTAATAGTACCTTCTCCTGAATTGGAAAATAGTTCATAGCTGAAATCAGTTCCAGTGATTCCTACACCAATTAGTGAGGAAGCTAATGATGATGATCATGAAACTTCAGATCAAGTTATTACAGAACCTCGTAGGTATTCCAGAGTACGGTCCGCACTAGAGTGGTATGGTAATCCTGTTCTGGAAGTCATGTTACTAGACCATGATGAACCTACGAACTATGAGGAAGCGACGATGAGCCCAGATTCCGCGAAATGGCTGGAGGCCATGAAATCTGAGATAGGATCCATGTACGAGAACAAAGTGTGGACTTTGGTGCACTTGCCCGATGATCGGCAATCCATAGAAAATAAATGGACCTTCAAGAGGAAGACGGACGTTGATAGTAGTGTTACTATCTACAAAGCTTGAATTGTCGCAAAAAGGATTTCGACAAGTTCAAGGTGTTGAATACAATGAGATTTTCTCACTCGTATCGATGCTTAAAAATCTGTCCGAATCATGTTAGCACTTGCCACATTTTATGAAATCTGGCAAATGGATATCAAAATTGTGTTCCTGAATGGATTTCTGGAAGAAGAGTTCTATATGATGCAACCAGAAGGTTTTGTCGATCCGAAAGGTGCTAACAAAATGTGCAAGCTCCAGCGATCCATCAATGGACTGGTGCAAGCATCTCGGAGTTGGAATATACGCTTTGATGAGTTGATCAAAGCATATGGTTTTATACAGACTTTTGAAAATGCCTGTATTTACAAGAAAGTGAGTGGGAGCACTACAGCCTTTCTGATAAGTATATGTGAATAACATATTATTGATCGGAAATGATGTAGAATTTTTCTGGAAAGCATAAAGGAGTGTTTGAAAGGAATTTTTCAAAGAAAGACCTCAGTAAAGCTGCTTACACATTGAGCATCAAGATCTATAGAGATAGATCAAGACGCTTGATAAGTTTTTTTAATGAGTACATACCTTGACAAGATTTTGAAGTAGTTCAAAATTGAACAGTCAAAGAAAGAGTTCTTGCCTGTGTTGCAAGATATGAAGTTGAGTAAGACTCAAGACCCGACCATGGCAGAAAATAGAAAGAAAATGAGAAGTCATTCCCTATGCCTCAGTCATAGGTTCTATAAAGTATGCTATGCTGTGAACCAGACCTATTGTATACCTTGCTCTGTGTTTGGCAAAGGAATACAATTTTGATCTAATAGTAGATCACTGGACAGCGGTCAAGAATATCCTTAGTGAGGACCAAGGAAATACTTCTTGATTATGGAGGTGATAAAAGAGCCCGTCGTAAAGAGTTACATCGGTGCAAGCTTTTACACCGATCCAGATGACTCTAAGTCTCAATCTGGATACATATTGAAAGTGGGAGCAATTAGCTAGAGTAGCTCCATGCAGAGCATTGTAGACATAGAATATTCGCAAAATACATACGGCTCTGAATGTGACAGACCCGTTGACTAAACTTCTCTCACGAGCAAAACATGATCATACCTTAGTACTCTTTGGGTGTAAATCACATAGCGACATGAACTAGATTATTGACTCTAGTAAACCCTTTGGGTGTTGATCACATGACGATGTGAACTATGGGTATTAATCACATACAGATGTGAATATTGGTGTTAAATCACATGGTGATGTGAACTAGATTATCGACTCTAGTGCAAGTGGGAGATTGAAGGAAATATGCCCTAGAGGCAATAATAAAGTTATTATTTATTTCCTTATTTCATGATAAATGTTTATTATTCATGCTAGAATTGTATTAACCGGAAACATAATACATGTGTGAATACATAGACAAACATAGTGTCACTAGTATGCCTCTACTTGACTAGCTCGTGAATCAAAGATGGTTAAGTTTCCTAGCCATGGAAAAAAGAGTTGTCATTTGATTAACGGGATCACATCATTAGGAGAATGATGTGATTGACATGACCCATTCCGTTAGCTTAGCAGTTGATCGTTTAGTTTGTTGCTATTGCTTTCTTCATGACTTATACATGTTCCTATGACTATGAGATTATGCAACTCCCGTTTACCGGAGGAACACTTTGTGTGCTACCAAACGTCACAACGTAACTGGGTGATTATAAAGGTGCTCTACAGGTGTCTCCGAAAGGTACATGTTGGGTTGGCGTATTTCGAGATTAGGATTTGTCACTCCGATTGTCGGAGAGGTATCTCTGGGCCCTCTCGGTTATGCACATCACTATAAAGCCTTGCAAGCAATGTGACTAATGAGTTAGTTGCGGGATGATGCATTACGGAACGAGTAAAGAGACTTGCCGGTAACGAGATTGAACTAGGTATTGGATACCGACGATCGAATCTCGGGCAAGTAACATACCGATGACAAAGGGAACAACGTATGTTGTTATGCGGTTTGACCGATAAAGATCTTCGTAGAATATGTGGGAGCCAATATGAGCATCCAGGTTCCGCTATTGGTTATTGACCGGAAACGTGTTTCGGTCATGTCTACATTGTTCTCGAACCCGTAGGGTCCGCACACTTAAGGTTTCGATGACAGTTATATTATGAGTTTATGTGTTTTGATGTACCGAAGGAGTTCGGAGTCCCGGATGAGATCTGGGACATGACGAGGAGTCTTTAGATGGTCGAGACGTAAAGATCGATATATTGGACGACTATATTCGGAGTTCGGAAAGGTTCCGAGTGATTCAGGTATTTTTCAGAGTACCAGAGAGTTACGGGAATTCGCCGGGGAGTATATGGGCCTTATTGGGCCATACGGGAATAGAGGAGAGAGGCCGAAAGGAAGGAGGCGTGCAGCCCCCCTCTGGTCCGAATTGGACAAGGGGTGCGCCCCCCTTTTCCTTCCTCCTCTCCCCCTCTTTCTCCCCTTCTCCTACTCCAACAAGGAAGGAGGGAGTCCTACTCTTGGTGGGAGTAGGACTCCCCTTGGCGCGCCCCTCCTAGGCCGGCCGCCCCCTCCCCCCTTGCTCCTTTATATACGGGGGCAGGGGGGCACCTCTAGGCACAACAACAATTGATCTGTTTGATCTCTTAGCCGTGTGCGGTGCCCCCCTCCACCATAGTCCACATCGATAATATCGTAGCGGTGCTTAGGCGAAGCCCTGCGACGGTAGAACATTAAGATCGTCACCACGCCGTCGTACTGACGGAACTCTCCCTCGACACTCGACTGGATCGGAGTTCGAGGGACGTCATCGAGCTGAACGTGTGCTAGAACTCGGAGGTGCCGTAGTTTCGGTGCTTGATCGGTCGGGCCGTGAAGACGTACGACTACATCAACCGCGTTGTGCTAACGCTTCCGCTTTCAGTCTACGAGGGTACGTGTACACACTCTCCCCTCTCGTTGCTATGCATCACCATGATCTTGCGTGTGCGTAGGATTTTTTTTTAAATTACTACGTTCGCCAACAGTGGCATCCGAGCCTAGGTTTTATGCGTTGATGTTATATGCACGAGTAGAACACAAGTGAGATGTGGACGCCATCGGTGAACATGAGATGATGGATTCATCCGACACCTTGGGAATCTTGAGGAGAACGTTGTTGAAACGCTGTATATACTTCTGCAGGGTCTCTCCAGGCTATTACTTGATGCGGTGCAGGTCACCCGCGGCCGGCGGACGGTCCCGAGTGCCCTGGAAGTTGGCGATGAAGCGGCTGCGCATCTCCTCCCAGGAAGAAACCGATCCCTCAGTCAGGTTCAGGAGCCAAGAACGCATGCCATCCTTGAGGGTCATCGGGAACCAGTTTGCCATGATCTTCTCGTCGCCGTTGGCCGTCTTGATGCTCAGCTCGTAGAGCTGCAGGAACTCGGCGGGGTCAGTGGTGCCGTCGTAGCGTGGAGGCAGGTCAGACTTGAACTTGCTTGGCCAGACGATGTTGCGGAGCCCCGGAGTGAACGCGCGACATCCTACCGTGGCCACCGGAGGTCTTCGAGGGGGGTGGAAACTAATCCTGGTGCACGCGCACCTCCACCTCCTGCGGCGGTACACGGGCCTGGTGCTGGTGTGCTGGAAGCACGCGTGCTTCCCCCTACGGCCGCTGCACCACTTGGCAGCTCACCTCATCCCGAGCTGGCGTAGGGCGCAGCGGGTCGCGCCGCGGAGCCACATGCCTTGGCTCGACGATGGCGCCCTGGGCCGGAGGTGGTGGAGGAGCCCCGTGCGCCACGTCGCCTGCTGTAGGTGGTTGCTGAGGCAGCGAACGAGCCATCTCGGCGGAGCCCCCGTGCGCAACGCTGATGAGCTCAGCGATCCGCTCGAGCCACTCCTCGTAGAGGTCGCTGATCGGGCGGTAGCGGAGGAGCTCCCGCTTCATGAGCAGGGAGGCCTGCACATCCGCCTGGCCCCGATGCGCGTGGGATGACGAAGATGCTGGGGTCAGTGATGGAGTAGCGGTGCGGACATCACGACGCACCAACGCGTGCAACGATGAAGCCTGCTGCTCGTGGCCGGCAGGGACCGTGGCGGCATTGGCCACCGGAGAAGGAGCGCGACGGGCACATCCGTCACCCGCCGGAGCCGTCTGACCAACACGAGTGGCGACTGCAGCCCGACGCTCGGCGCGAGCCCTGCACGCGTCGGCTATGGAGGTGTCGGAGTGGTGGTGGAGCGATCGTTGGAAGAGAGGATCCGATGTACCCCTACCTGGCGCACCAAATGTCAGATTGTGGGACCCGCAAACCCTTGAGAGGTTCGAACTCTGGGGTGCATGCAGAGATCTCAACCTACCCAGCCTGCCTACTCGCGATCCTCCTAAGCCTAGCGCGTCGAGCTCAAAGGGACAAGAGACACAACAGTTTTATCCTGGTTTGGGCCACCGTTGTGGTGTAATACCCAACTCCAGTGTATTGGTGGATTGCCTCGAAGGGCTGAGGATGAGCTAGTGCAGTGGATGAATAAGCCTCAGGAGGTGAGGTGTTCTTGAGGTGGTGTGGTGTATGCTAGCTCTACTTGTTCTGATCTCGTCCCCTCCTATGGTGGTGGCTAGTCCTATTTATAGTGGCCTTGGTCCTCTTCCCAAATATGAGCGGGAAGGGATCCCACAACGGTCGGATTTGAAAGGGGACAAGTAGTACAGTATATACTGACAAAAGTAGTCTTCACTTGCGAAAAGCCTCTGGTCGTGACGCTGCGGTGGGCTCGTCGATGACCTCCGTCCTGCCATCCTGGCAGTCTTGGTCTTGTTGCACAAGAATGGAAACCTTTGGCTGATTCCTCGGGACTCCGCGCCTGCGCCCTGCTTCCTTTGCAACAAAGAGGAAACCCACGCTCTGCGTCCGCCTGGTGCCCGCCTGGCACCCATCTTGCCGTGGTCATCATGGCTCACGTCAGTTGAGCCTCATGAGGCAACCTACATAGAACTCTCCGCCCCTCAGGAGCTAGCCTGAGGAGGCCGATCCCTTCAGGGGTCTTGGCATCGCCCGCCTCGCGAGGATTGGCCCCTCACGAGGGTCTTGCGGTGTTGGTGTTGATGACGGGCCGTACCAGGCCGTCGATAGAGCTACATGGTGGGCCGCAGGCAGGGCTGGATACCCCCGAATCCAGGACGCCAGGCCTGCTAAAGGCCCACAACACAGTTGGGCCATTTATAGTACGACCTGACTTTCTACCTCTTAGCGGCCCATGCTCTTCATGGTCCAGTTCCAGTCCGCTATTTCTTTTGGCCTGCTAAAGGCCCACAGTATAGTTGGGCCATATGTAGCCCGACCTTAGTAACGACCTGTGAAATCAAATAGGCCCGCCCGTTGCCCACTTTGATGTCGGCCTGTTAATAACCCGGGAGGTAGGAGGGCCGACCATTAACTTTCGGCCTGGTAACAACCAATTAACTTAATGGGCCCACTAAAGTTCTTACATGTCTTTAGTCCAAAGTAGATAATTTGAGCCCATTACGACGAGCAATTATGCACAGGACCAAAACCGATCAAGCAAAGGCACGGCATACAGGGAAAAACGTCGCACATCCATCATATATTACAGCAAATTACATCTACTGGGCATCAAAGATTGATGCCAGTGCAAATAAATGAATAGAACCTAACGATCTACAATGTCACAATCTGCAACCTGAGCGCGGATGATGCCCATAAGCATGTGGGCAAGTTCTTGCTGCTTTGCTACACTGTCTCTGAAAACATTGATCAGTTGTTCTTGCGCACGAATGTGCACCTCTGATTCCTCCACCATTTCCATCATTGCTTCAGCCATTAATTGGTTCACAAACATATATTTTTTTCGTTGCATTTGAGATAGAGGAAACTGAACAGATTCAGATGGCGATTTTGGCAGGCTTGTATTATTGATAGTAGAGAGTGTCTCGACCACTGCATCATAATGTATATTAGGAGGGGAACCGAATAGATTAATCATGAGTTATTGCCATATTACCTGGCCTAGATTTATTGGAAAGTAACAATGTGGTTGCCTTGCTGTTTTCAGAGTTTGTCTTCTTATCTTCAGCAGCCTGCACCAAATTAACACACTAGCATTGCTATCATTGGCCAAGTCAGATAATAGGAAAGCAACATTGATACAATGAACGTTTGTGCAACTAACCTACACCAAATTAACACAATATGGCATAGCTATCATCAGCCATGTAAGGTAATACGAAAGCAACATTGAGACAATGAATGAATGGGCAACCAGAGCAGCACTACAATTCAGTAATGTGCATGATATGAGATAGTACACTCATGCAACTCAGTATGCAAAACTACCGGACAATTTTCCTTACAAAAATCAACATTGGCGCCTTTAACATTTTGCTACAACTAATTTTAGATCAGATAAAGGTTGGATTCACGCTGATTAACAAAATACATGCTGATGTAAAAATATAGTGATATACAACAGGTACTTACATCAGCATTGGAGCATAGAGAATTCCCGCAAGATATTTTCCTTGAATACAATCCCAATAGAGGAAGTCTTCTATCATTTAACCTTATTTTCTAAAAGAGAGATGGGTAAGAAACATGTAGAAAATATGACCAGAATGCTATAAAATTTCATGATGCGAGGATATGCACACGCTTCTTAGAATGGAGTTGACATTCTTTTGCTAGACTGTAGCAGACTAGTTCTTTGGCCACTGGAATCTGCTTATTATCAGTGGGAGTTGGGTTTCTCTGTGCTGGAGCAGTATTTATGAAAACTGGAGTTGGTTTATTATCTCCTTGTGTTTGGATCTTTTGCAAAGACCTGGTTTGTAACCCTTCAGATTCTAACATAGCCGTCTTCCCCTTGCATGCTTTATATAGGAGAATGGTGCTTCAATTATAAAACATGCTACAACAGAGATGGAATAGGTACTAAAGAATAGAAAGGCATGACATATTGACTTGTATTCCCTCCATCTGGAAATAAATGGATGGGTCTAGGCGTATTTCAGTTCTAGATACATCCAGTTTTATCCATTTCTGCGACATGTAATCCGGACGGAGGGAGTATGATGTAAGAGCTATGGATACGACAGGACAATAGTGTAAAAAAACACTACTTGAATGTAAAACTGTATGCTAGTGGAATACATACAGAAAAATACTAAGGCAACATATGCGTGTATGATCGGGAAACTAAGATGGCATTGCAAGAGACCACTAGAACAACACTTCAATGTAAAAAAAGAATATGGTATGGTAGACAGATGAAGTACATACTGATGAATAATAATGCATAAGATATTCAGAAGCATGATGTCCAAACTAAGCAGATGGCATTGTGATAGAGTAGAATGACAGTACTTGAATTTGAAAACATGTTATCATGAATGGAATAGGTACTGAAAAACAGGAAGGCATGCCATATTTATATGCATGATCAGCAGGCTAAGCACAAGGCATTGCAACAGAGTAGATGCACTCCAGGACATTATATGCATGTTGTACCCATATCAAGGGCCAAGTAAGAGCAAGGACCTTGTGGGGTGAATAGGATTTATCATCTTTCTGCAAGTCTTGTGAAGAATTGCCTTTACATGTTCCATCATATTGGGTATCATTGACATCAAGTTTGTTGGCTGTTACATTGCTCCGTGAGGTTCTTGTGCATAAATCAGTGTGTGCAATTATATCTGACATGCATGGAAGACAACTAGCAGTTAGATTTATGTAATGAGTGCCTGTAGCAGACGACATAAATAGTAGGATTGGGGTTAACTAGCAACAACAGGTCTCAAAAACTAAAGGGAGAACACAAATGAAAGCTACAGAATATGTATCGTTTGTACTCGAGATTAACTAGATGGCACACAAAAGTATTAAAGAACAACATAGGTAATACTAGAAGTGGTATAATACTATAATGACCAGCCTATGGGATAGCATTGGCTGATGGATGTTAACTATGGAACAGCTTTACCTAAAGAACAAGTCTCTTAGCTGACCTATGGAACAACCTTAACTCCTGAACAAGACCCGTAAGAGATCAGCATGAATATACAGTCAAATGTGATAATCTATTTTCCATGCTTAGATGAATAACAAAGCCATAAATGTTGCACACAAGTAAGATGAGGGTACAAACTATCTGGCCGCCATCCATAGGAGTGAGCATCATGTGCTGACTTGTCGATGGCCCTACAGTTGTTGTGGCTGTCCATGTCGGGCACACACATTTGATGCAGGGAACTGTTGAGTGGGGACTATAGCTCCCTTCTGGTGTATGCTTCCCTTGTTGGAGCAGCTACGGTGCGTCGGAAGACGGTGTGGCTGAAGATGCAGAAAACACATAATGTTAAGAATGACACATCTCTTTGATCTAAAGAAATACCCTAAGAGATCAACAGCAAGGTATGAGAGTGGTCACACGTCTGTTGACTGAAGACTAAATTGGGGTCACACGATTTTATTTTATTTTGGTACTGTCCGATCTACACCGGATGGCTTGATGGCCTTCTTGTGCCTCCTGGCTGACACTGTTTGTAATCTTCCCCGAAGAGCCAGTGACCAATGGCAGAGCAGCCTGCCTCCGCTGTCCGTGGCCCCAACCAAAACCCCGCTCCCCACCCCACCGCACTGCCGTGGTTGCACCTCCCCCGGGCCAATCCACAAAGACTCGCCGTCATCCAGATCCGGTGGCGGCAGTACCTTCAACCCGCGCAACTCTAAGATAGCGGCAGCCTAGGAGCAAACTTGCGCCCTCGCACCCTTACGTTAGACACCAACCAACCGGCAGCCTAGGAGCTCCGCCGCCTCGAGGGGTGCTGCTTCCCATTGGGAATCGATTGGCCCAGAATAAAAATTCAGACAACTGAAGCCTAAATAAAGTGATTTGAGATGAGGGTGCGACCTATCTGGCGGCACGGTGAAGTAGGCAGCTCCAGCTGCTGAGTCGGTGAGGCCGGTGCGGTTACGGTGGCGACCGGCGGCAGGGAAGAAGAGATGTCGCGACGGTCGACATCTATGGGGAAGCAGCGCCGGGGGTCTGGAGGGATCCGAAGTTGGAGCTGCTCCGGCGCCGTGAACAATGGCGGGGGTGAATCAGCTCTGGTACGGTTCACGCGGCCATCGTCGAGGCAACTATAGCAGCACGGAGTAAGAGTCACACGACCCAGTGCACGACGACAAATGGACATCGTCTCCGGCATTAGGGAGGAGGGCGGCTGTGAAATTGGTGCGGTGTGGGGCGCCATGGAGGAAGGGCTGAGGTTTCACGGCTCGGGAGAAGGGAGCTTCCGGGGAGAATGTGATTTGGTGCCCATGAGGTATGAATGGGGAGGGAATTGGGAGGGGAGTGGAACCATGTCTTACAGACGCATTTGTCTGAAATGTGTGTGTGTGTGTGGGGGGGGGGGTTACAGTTCTACCCCTGCCTTTATGCTTCTCGGCTTGGGTATGTGTACTGAGGGTCGGGGATAGTAGAGTAACTTTGCTTCTCCCCAAATAGTGGGCGTGAGCGATTTCGGGCGAGGAGGGCGTGCTTTGAAATATAGTGGGCGCGAGCGATTTCGGGCGAGGAGAGTGTGTTTTGAAATAGTGGGCGCAAGCTATTTCGGGCAAGGAGAGGGTGTTTTGCCAACCATGGTTTATAAATTATTCGGCACATGTCATTTCGGCCGAGGAGAAGGCGCACTTGGATGAAGTTACGAACCTACCCTCGATGTATAACGGGCCAATTGATGCATGTCCCACATAGGCTCGTAATTTCGCGTCTCCCATTTATTTGCTCGGGCGAATTCCACCGAGCAGAGGGTGTTTAATGGTTCATTCAAATTTTGGGAGAACGAGCATCCACGTCTACCTTACCAAGTCTATTCGAATCAAATTTTGAAATATTAGCTTGCCACTTCTCTTTTAGATGGAGAGATGATGCTCGGGAGTAATGTGTTTTTACATGCTCGTTGCTAGCGATTTACTATATGACAAATAGTTGACCCACTCAAAAACGGGAATGAAACCCAAAATGAAATATCTCGATTCAATGAAATAACTCGTTCACCAGGTCAAAATAGTGAACTAAATCCAAAATTGAACACCTCAATCGAGTAGCATGTTGTACAGTATTATAGTACTCCATGAACATGCTGAAAGTCAAATTAATGAATTTGTTTGATATACGCATATCTCCGTTCATGTGTGGATTGCAGACAACATGTTCTCCAATTTAAATATTTGAATGCAAGTTTATATCGAAACATGGTTTATATCAGTCTTTGATGCATAAAATGCGACCTCCCCCTCTCCCGGACTCGTGCTCTCTCTCTCTCTCTCTCGCTGACAATCTTCAATTCTGTCGCATGCATCCAACACACAAACCTTGTTGGGCCCTCTCCCTCCCTCTCCATCTCATGTGTGTGTGTGGGGGGGGGGGGTCTTTGTAGTTCACATGCATATATACTCCATATATAGGTACCTCTTGCACACCATGTATGATTCTCTAGTCCAAGCTAGATATCTTGGGTGCACTCATCGTACGCACACAAATTCCTTGGCTCGTTGACCGTAACTCTCTCACACACCACTCTGTTGTCTCAGAGCTCTTCCCTCTCTCTCTCTCTCAAACTCTCCATCTACCTGGGTCACACATACACATGCATATCTCACTCGCACTTGATAGACCCATCTAAAACTCTATTTCTCTGCCTTGTTCTCTCTCCATCTCACATGCACACACACACACAATCTCATGCCTAGCTAGCCAAGTATGATGGTCAATCACTCAATTGTAGGCACACGCAGTCCCCCCTATATGTATATGACTATCTAATCTTAGTCTCCATCACCAACATGTGCATGGTCTATCTCGATTTCTCTCGGGGCATCTTTCTATCGCGCACGCACCTCCCTCGATCTCCCACCCATATAGTCCCCTCATGATCTCAAGGGGATCTTTCTATCACAAACACACCCTCTCTCCCTCCCCATGAGTCCATGTTCTCCATGTGTCCCTCTCGGCATTTGTTCCTTGTTGGCCAGACCTCTATTGGACATGTGCTATAGGGGTGTCTCTCTCCGTTGCAAACAATCACGCGCTAGCTATCTTCGTGTATCTCCTCACCTCACTTTTCTATCTCGGAGATGCATGATATGTTTGCATAAGAAACGAAAAAACACACACTCTCTCTAATTTATCATTTGTTGTCACTTTCTCTTTCACACATATACTCTTTTTGCACACTCACTCATTCCCCTTCACACGCACTTGATCTCTCTCGACTTAGGCACTCACTTCAGTCCATAGCATATAGATTTATTGAAAAGTCAAACATCACAAAGTTTGACCATGTACGTGGAGAAAAACATTTACATCTAGAACGACAAACATATACCATTAGATTCACCATGAGATGTAGTTTCGTATGATGTATCTTTGGCATTGTAGATATAAATAACATTTGCGTAAACCTGAACAAAGTTTCCAAAGTTTGACTTCTAAAAATTTACATGCACTGCATTATCGAGCGGATGGAATATCTCTTTCCCCCTCTCAGCTATCTGACGCACCACTCAGCCTTATCGGGGCTCCTCTATCTCTCTCAAACTTTATATCTCCCTGGTTCACACATACACATGTCTCTCTCGTGCTACATATAGACCCATCCAACGCTCTCCGCCCTTGTTCTCTCTCTATGTGACACGCACCCCCCAAAGTACCATAATCCCTCACTCCATCATAGGTGCAAGCACTCCCCCCTAAGTATGATTATCTCTCACTAGCCATCAGGAACACATGTATTGTCTCCTTCCATCCATATGTCTATCTCGATATCTCATGGGGTATCTTCTATCGCGCACACACCTTGTCACTCGATCTCCCACCCATGTAGTCCCATCACGATCTCCAAGGGATCTCTCTATGACAAACATACACTCTCTCCTCCCCATGTCTGCATTTTCTCCATACATCTCTCTCGACCGCCCTCCCTTGTTTGTCAGACCCCTCTTGGCCATGTGCTAGGGGTCTTTCTCTCTCGGTTGCAAATAACCACACACTATCTCCTCACCTTGCTTTCGTTGTCCAAGATGCATGTGTGATATGTTTGTATAAGACACACACGCTTTTTCTCTACTTTTATCGTGTGTTGTCCATGTCTCTTTCACACACGCACACACACTTTTTCACTCACTCTTTCTATTTCAGACACACACACTCTCTCTCTCTCTCTCTAGTTAGGGACTCTCTCACGTCCATAAGCATATGGATGTTTTGAAAAGTCAAACCTGAGAAACGTTTGACCAGGTATATGTGGAGAAAAACAGTTACATCTGGAATGATCATTAGATTCATCACAACATGTACTTACCTCATACTATCATTTATCTTTGGTTTTGTAGATATAAGTAATTTCTTTATAAACTTGGTCAAAGTTTCAAAAGTTTGACTTTAAAAAAAATGTTGGCACTACATTATCGAATGGAGGGAGTAGCTCTTTCTTTCTCTCTGCTATCTCTCACGAGCCTCCCCTCTCACTCGAACTCTCTATACGGACGGATTATACGCTCACTGTGTCAGCATATAGCTCCGTATATTGTTTAGTTGACCGGTCAACCAGTCCACATGCTGCCTTGTCAGCTCGTGTTCTCTATCTTCGTGTGCTAGCCCATGTGGCAGTGGGTGAAAATAAGTAAACTAGAGGCCCATCTGACGTGCGGTGAAGTAAACAAAGTTGAAACCACTCGGGGTAGCACCCCGCACACTAGTAAATTGAGGGCGCATTGAGGACACACTTCTTCCGCGTGAAGAACGCACTCGCGCACACCCAGCAGGCCCTCCACTATGTAGGCCAAAACACGTGCCAAATTCACTTGTGATGCATTTGGCATCGATGCCCTCCATTGCTCACCTGGTGCCCCAATCTGGATCACCTACTTTGCTCCGGTGCCAAATTAACTCACGCAATGAAAAAACACTTGTGTGTGTGTGTGTGAGAGAGAGGACCGAGGCAATAAAAAAACACTTGTTTGGGAGAGTGAGAGGCAGGTGTATTTGGTTTGATTGATTTGTTTATACATGTGGGTCTATGTGCACAGCGGTGCCAACTCTCTCACATCGCGAGAGTGGAGCCAAAATCTTTTGATTTGACATAGATGCATATTATATGGCATACTTTTGAGAAATATGGAAAGCAACAAATGCCCAAGCTCTTCATGTGCTCCTAGGTAAATGAGAGGAAAGAGAAAGAGAGAGAGAGAGAGAGAGAGAGAGAGAGAGAGAGAGAGAGAGAGAGAGAATATCACTAGCCAGCCAACCCTATCGTATGAGCGAAAGATATTGGTACCTCTTCATGACACGACAATCTTATACAGCCAGCTGCTCTAATATGTTCTCTTCTTTTGCAGATAAAAAAGACCCGAAAGTGAAAAATGTGTTGCACTATAACAATCTCATCGAATGCCTTGATCTCCATCTTACAGAAATTGATTTGATTGACTACCGAGGTAGCACATCTGAGATTAAATTGGCCAAGTTCTTTGTTCTGGAGGCAAGTGTGCTCAAGGTAATGAGGTTTGGCATTCTCTGGCGCAACAATGAATGGCGTGCTGATCACCGCAAGTGTCTAAGCCTAAATGACAAAGTCTCCGCAGAAGCTGAATTTGTTTTTGAAACATCAGGTGGCGAGAGACTCGAAAATTTATTTGCCCATTAGTGACTTGTCAGGGCGGTGGATTTTAGTTTGTACGATAATGCTGCATCCACCTAAAGTAACGAAAGTTCTTACATAAACTTCCTAATAATTCCGTCTTCGTAGGCGCAACATTACTCCTAACATTTGTAATATCAGTTTGAAACTTGTAATACTCCCATATCCTATTCCCGCGTTTTCAAAATCCTGCGAATTAAAGAGGTCCTAAGTTGGTGATGATGGTATGCCTGCCATCTTTCAGCAATAGCCTCCGGATCTAGATCTGACACATACAAACCAAACTTCACCAGTTTTGCAATGCACGGGCATCTACGCATGGGAAATTATGTCAAACACGGCTAGTTGTAAGCAGGCTAGCTCTATATCCATGATGATAGTGACTGCAGACAGTGAGGCTGACTATGGTATGCCGAACACGGCGCCTATACTCAGGTGTCATCTCCGGCACAGGGTCTTGTCACTTCACTATGAGGAGCAACACATAATAATTTGACCAACGGGTAGTACAGTGCTACTACATTGGTAGTACTACTACTAGTACTAGCACCACCATCTGGATTTAGTAGTACTACCACGTCCATCTGGATTTAGTATTTGACTAGCAATATCTAGTAATGCATGTCACAAAAAATGTACTACTCCCTCTGTAAATAAATACATGGTGTATTGTTTTATTCCTATCAGCGAGAGAACTTAATATCTTTTTGCTAATTAACAGGATTACATGCAATGAACTAACCACTGCATGTCATGTTTGATAGTCTCAAGTCATTGAAAGCATGCACGACCGACATCTCTGATTGGTTGATATGTCACGAAATAAGAAACGAGGAGGGAGTTACTGTACCATGCCTAAGTGTTTTGGGATTATTTGGTTTTTGTAAGGTGACTTACACAACATTTTTGGTTACATGCATTAACATTTTATTAGTTAAATCAAAGGTCAAAACTTGGCGCAAAATGCAAAGGAGACCAATAAACCAGTAAACATGAAAGTTCTCTCGTTTGGCCCCAACTAGAGGTCCGATGAGATGACTATACTGCACCGGCATGGAGGGGGATGCAACTTCATTGACTTACTGCACCTGCCTTTGGGTGTATGACACGTGGGCCCAACGGGTGTCTGGCCCACCTGTCATACAGCCAAAGGCGGGTGCAGTAGAGGGCCGAGGAGTTGATGGCCAACACGCATGTGAATTCAACGCAGTCTACACT
This sequence comes from Triticum aestivum, assembly GCF_018294505.1. Taxonomy (NCBI): domain Eukaryota; kingdom Viridiplantae; phylum Streptophyta; class Magnoliopsida; order Poales; family Poaceae; genus Triticum; species Triticum aestivum. The sequence goes on along the minus strand of NC_057798.1, from coordinate 521,926,300 downwards.
TCTCATATAAAGGCTCCCCGCCAGTCCAATCTAGTACGAAATCCTACGCAGCTACGCACCCTAACCAAGGGCAAGAGTGATCACTCCAATCGCAAGATCAGTTGTCTAGAAGCAAGACCCATGGAGGCGATGAGCGCGAGCATCAGCCGGCTATGCCAGATGGTCCACGATGCCGGCCTGCGGCCCGACACCGAGGAACGTCTCCAGGTAGTTCTTGAGGCCGCCAGGGCGAGGGGCCGCTTGGACGACAACTTCGTCTCCTTGTTCGACAAGGTCCCCATCGGCTTCCTCGACAAGTTCACCATCGTCAAGAAGCTCGCGAACGACCTTGACGTATGCCTCTAGCCCACGCGCCCAGGCTCTCTCGATGCCCGCCACCCTCAATGGCCTCTATGGTGACAACCTCTTTGACACACTGGTGGCCCTCCGTCGCGCCAGAGAATGTACACCTCCAGGTCGCGCTCGCCGCACAGCGCCTGGCGTAGCCAGACACCATCGACATAATCACCCATGTCTACGTGTAAATTGTCCACAAGGATTACTACATGCAAGAGGAGGACGATAGGACGCTGGCCTTCTTGGACCGCAGGGCAACCTTGGACGACATTGTTTAGAAGCACATTGAGCTCGTCTCTAACACCGCTGCTCCTCACACGTTAGTTGGTGACCCGGCGCACTAGGGCGTGAGGATGTCGTTGATGGATCCCTATGTATCTTTATCTTTCCGTCAAATCCATGTAGTAGTATATGGTACTACTAGTAATTATCTTACCTTTCGCATCAACTTCATAATTTTCGTACGTACTCCATGCATGAACCGCGCCAGAACCAAACTTCTCATTACTCTAGGGAAACTCGTTATTTCTATCTATCGGTCGTTCCATGGAGCAGAACCAAATTTTACAAGTTACAAGTTCAAAAGGAAAAGCCTGCCATGTTCGTGTTGCACCACCACACGGTTGGTCCAGCACACTACTCAAGGGGGAATGCGTGCTGTGTTGCATTTTCACTTACAAGTGGGACCGCAGTTGAGCAAAATGACTATCGGCAAACCCCCACCCTGCCCACCGTGCGATGGCTGAGAAAACAAGAGGGAGAAGAGATGGTTGTAGCACAGACTCCAAGAAATTGGTGTCAGATGGGACTCGTGTTGGTGGCGTGTGCCGTACTGCTAGACGTGAATGCTAGTTATGGCCCATGCCACCCCACTATATCGAGCCTATATCGAGGTGCTGGTTACGTAGAACAAATTTCCTGGAGTCTGTGCTCAGCCCTCCTCTATCTCTCTTCTCAGCCAGCCAACAGACGTGTGGAGCCCATCGTCTATTTTCTCATATGCGGTCCCACATGTTAGTGAAAACGCAAGAGGACCCACTGAACCTGCACATCTTTCACCTAGACGTGCTGGTGATGAAAAACAAATCCAATAAAGATCTTCGGTGGCTGCTTTTGGTGTTACTCAAGAGTAGTAAGATTTTATTTATAGTTTAACCCAAGATGCACATCACATGGCTTCAACTACCACTCCATTTTCTTGCATGACACGACCTGGATGCTGGATGTCCCACGTGTCGGCAAAAGGAGGAAGAACTCGACCAAATCTTCGGTTGTGCTCTCGGATTAGACTAGTTGTGCTAACTTAAAATTTTATTGTGTAGAATGGATGCAAGTTTTGGTATTGGGAAGAAGAATACATCGATATATTGATAGAGTGCAATTTAGTAGATGTTCTAGCACTTTTAGGTAGCATAGAGGCTAGAGATGAGACTAGTGCACTTGTTGATAGAATAGAGGCTAGACATGAGACTAGATGCGAGGAAGCAACATCTACTTCTTCTTTACAGTCGAAGAAGAAAGAAGCACACAAGATTGAGCCTCCGCAGATCAACAATAAATGCATCAAGAAGGCACTAATCCAACTTACAGGAGTAGTTATGGAAGTTGGATATCTTCTAAAATGTATTCTTGTGGTTCTTGTTTTCTTTGGTCTTGCTTTTCTAGTCAAATTTTGGTGATGTATTTCCATGTACCAAAAATCAATGATGAAAAAAAGAGCAAAGAAAAATGTACGAAACCGGGATGCGTCCGCACGTTGGGCGCACGACCACCACATCCAAGAAATGGCCTGGACACGACCCCATTGCCCTACCCAAACAGACAGAATCCGAGCAAAACAGAGGACCGTTTGGGGTCATGCGTTGGAGTTGGCCTTAAAAGTGGGATCCGTAGTTGAGCAAACTGACTATCGGCAAACCCCCACCTCGCCCGCCGCGCGATGGCTGAGTTAGAGAAACAACGAGGTTGAAGAGATAGCTGTAGCACGGACTCCAAGAAATATGGTGTTAGATGGAAGTCATGCTGGTGGCGTGTGCCGTACTCTTGGACGTGAATGCTTGTTCTGGCCCATGCCACCCTACTATATAGTATCGAGGATTCGAGGTGTTGGTTACGTAGAACGAACACATTAACATATGGCCCACCTCACACTGTGGCCAAATTTCCTGGAGTTTGTGCTAGGTTAAAAAGTGTTCTTTGTGAGGGTGGGTGGCTTGTCTCAAGTTTAAAACTTGTTGTATTACGTATACGTAGACGTAGAGATAGTGCAGGAGTTTTGAAAGTTTGAACCCAAACATCAGAATGTAATTTCTACTGGACTCATCCGAGGACCTTGGATGATGGGATTCGCAGCTATAGTAAAAACACCCGCCCGACGTGCGAAGCATGTGAAGGTAGTACGAATAGTGTACTATTGTTGATTGGCCTCATCCGATAGCCTGTTGCAATGCACGTACAATTATGTATTCGGAAAATATTTTTTTGCCTCGTCGCAACACCCATTCAGAGAAGCGACTCGAAAGCAATACATAAATTTAGTAAGTTTATAACAGGCATATCATTTTATTACATACAACAGGTCATCAACCCATAACGACAACGAGGATACATTGTAAATACTAAAGTTTTCATCACACAACAAATAACAAGCAATGAAATGAACTTCAGCTCAACCACTCGTCGGCATTGGAAACACTTGCTTTGAACCAGAAGTGATTCTATGGGAAGGGCCAGCTACTGTCAATCTCGAGACCAACGCAAGACTGATCATCCAGGCTGAAGCGGCCTATGTCAGGACGCATATTGTGAAGGCCACGGTAGGGAAGCAGAGAAATGTCTGAGGTATAGATACAGTTGCTTCTCTTATATGGTAGTAACGTTGTGTTAACAACAGCTGGATCGCCTTTCACCATCATTGGATAGTTTTGTCCATGGAAGAGCGAGTTTCCTTCAAGACTATCAATACTAAACCAGTGAGAAGGTGTTGGTGCTAGCACACTAGTATCCATCCCGAATACCCTGCAATGGATGTTGGAATAGGTCCGGAGAGTACGACCATGGGAGACAACACATGCTTCCTTAGTATCATCAGCACTGCCCTATACACAAACAAGAAGAGGTGATCCATCAGTTGCCAGGCGCCACTGAGTATATGGGTCCTCATGCTCGTGATCATCATCATCGTCATCTCCCCCTTGGTTATAAAATTTTTCAAGTATAGATGGTGGAATGTTCACAGGACCTTGGAAACACAAGAAGGTTAATTACTAAAGGGAAACTAGCTAACCCGCATGCATGTGGATGAAACAATTATAATTACGGTGGAAGAGAAACATACAGAAAGCATAAGGATCCCATGCAAAAACAGTGCCACGAGTGGTGGCAGCAAACACAAGACCCTCGTATTGAATTGCATCACAGTACACATCCATGTATAGAAACTGATTTTTGAGCAATATGCATCCAGTCGAACCATGAAGGAAGGAAACAAGCTTGTCGAAGATAGCAACAACTCCATAGATCCTGTAATGCCAAGAGCGGTTGGGAACTCGACAAATTGCTATCTTCCGTAGACGACAGTCACCATGACCGTATTTGAACGTGCGTAGAATATCGATGTGCTCAATCTATGGGCAGTCTGAGATTTTTGGAAGTGGAACCCGGTGACGAGTGCACACATTCACAAGTTCCCACTCGCAGTTGGACCCAATATAACAACCCAATGTCCATTTGCGCCTGCCCAAGCCTTACCCTCAAGCGATGGCATCTTAAAATCACATGTATCATTATCAAGCGGCATCAACTTGCACAAGGCGAGGCCTCCATCATCCGTGCGCCGGTCAGCAGGGTCACAACAAAGAAGATAGGGGAGATCAAACCGCTCCTGGACCCTTGGTTCCTTGTAATGATGTTATTAGTTGAGTCAAGAATGGTCTTGAATGAACCTGCCATGCTAGCCGAGGTGATGACGTCACACCGACCAATGAGTTCCTCCACCACGTCATCTTTTAGATCGGGGCAAGAATAATGGGGTTGTTTTCATCCTGTTCCCTCCATGGAGAAGATGATCAAACAATGGCAGAAGGAAGGGTGAAGGCAAATGGAGGAGGGAGGAAGTGTGTGCGACAACAATTCTAAATCGAGAGGGAAAGGCGAAGAGTCGGTGGACGGTTCCCACGATACACGAAGAGGCGCCCCAACCTACATAGACGTCTGTTCGGAAATTTTACAAAAGGGCTAGCCGTCGTCTCACTGACATGTTGGAACGGGACCACATGTCAATGAAACATGTGTGTAATTTCTCGTGCAAAATGTGATCTTGCCGAGTTGGCCCGAGGTGCCGCATTAGTTATCGACCTTTATTTTTTAACATACAATCTGAGCGAATATCTCCTGTGGTCATCACAGGTGAGCTGATATATAGGTGGGCTAGGTGGGCAGGCGGCAACAATCTGAGTGCTAAAGAGTTGATCCAATGCTTGGTTTTGTTTGGATTTTCCAACTATGAACAATGGATAGAGTGAATCATGGCTTACGTTCAAAGTTACTCTCATACTATAGATTGGTATAGGAACATGGAGAGATTTGGTTGATTTTATATCGCTGAATAATATAAAATATTATGAGTGCATTCACTCCACCGCGAGGTTTGTTGCTCCTTCTCGGTCATCGGGAATCTATGTTCTTCTATTTCATTTAAGACATGAGCTTTGTTCATCCTTTTGCCTACACGCGGGACATCTAGCATCAAGGTGGACGTGTCATGCAAGAAAATGGAGATATGCAGTGTATAAGTGAGTCGTGCACTTTGATGGCACCTAGTACTACACAATATTTTTTCTCCTCGATGGCACGTGAATAGTGCACATACTGAATGATAGAGCACGGGATGCTAGCCATGGACATGGTCGGCCCTTTTTGAAGAGAGTACTAAATAACTTTGATGTGTCCCGTTAACTCGATTAGAAGCTTGCCTACTACGCCTTCTCCCTCGACAATGCGTGCATGGTGGCTCGTAGAACAAGGAGAAACTTTTGCTTACAAGCGGTGGACGTGCAGCAGTTCATTTGGTGTCAGATTGCCAGAAGTACTACTGTAGTACCATCATTATTTTTCGACTTCTGGAAGAGGAGAAGAGCCAAGCACAAGGTCACCTACTAACGTAGTACAATACTACTTTAGCCAAAGCTGGTCCACCTTTTTAGAGCATGGTTAATTAGTATGGGCGGCTCTTGCAGCGGCACATCATTTAGAGCAACTAATCTCTTTGTAGGAACAAAGGAAGTGAAACAAAAGTTGGAGTGGATGCTAGATTGCCTTTTAAAACATGATTACATAGGAAAAAAAATCCTATAGCATTCTATCCTATGAATCAAACGACCAATGTAGGAAAATTATGAGGGGGGTCTCTTCAATAGTGTTCCTTGGCTCGCACCTAGCATCACGGTGGTCGAACTTGGAGTCATTCATCTGGTACACGTGGCATCTCAGATCTGGACACAAGGTGACACGACCTCTCACTTCGTCCGCCATTTGAAGCAGCGCGCCGGTGGAGGGATAGCATACTCCAATATTAGGTTGGCTCTATGTGATGTGGCAACTTCATATACTAACCAGATGCTGGCTATAGTACTATGGTACTCACACTCCAAGAAGTGACTCGAAAACCATTCATAAATTGAGTTTATGACATGCATTTGCAAATGTACCATTCATTACATACAACAAGTCATCAACACACAACGACAACGAGGATACATGTTGGATTATAGATTATTTCTAGCAAAAAATTCTATAAATACTAAAGTTTTCATCACACAACAAATAACAAGCAATGAAATGAACTTCATCTCAACCAATCCTCGGCATTGGAAACACTTGCTTTGAACCATAGGTGCTCTGGGAAGGGCCAGCTACTGTCAATATCGAGAGCAACGCAGGACTGATCATCCAGGCTGAAGCGACATATATCAGGACCAGGGTAGGGAACCACCGCAATGTCTGAGGTATAGATATAGTTGCTTCTCATTAATGGTAGTAACATCGTGTCAACAGCAGTTGCATCGCCTTTCACCATCATTGGATAGTTTGGTCCAAGGAAGAGCGAGTTTTCTCCAAGATTATCAATACTGAACCAGGGAGAAGGTGTTGGCGCTAGCACACTAGTATCCATCCTGAATACCCTGCAACGGGTGTTGGGATAGGTCCGGAGTGGGCGACCATGGGAGACAACACGTGCTCCCTCAGTAGTAACAATCTCAGTGCACTGTATACAAACAAGAAGAGGTGATCCATCAGAATTAGTTGCCAGGCGCCACTGAGTATATAAGTTCTGCTCGTCCTCATGCCTGTGATCATCACCATCGTCATCTCCCCCTTGGTTATAAATATTTTCAAGTATAGGTGGTGGAATGTTCACAGGACCTTGGAAACACAACAAGGTTAATTAGTAAAGGGAAACTTGCTAACCCACATGCATGTGGATGAAACAATTATAATTACGATGGAAGACAAATGTACCGAAAGTATAAGGATCCCATGCAAAAATAGTGCCACGAGTGGTGGCAGCAAACACAAGACCCTAGTATTGAATTGCATGACTCATCCGTGTACAAAAATTGATTTTTGAGCAATATCCATGGATGAGCCGTGGAAGCAGTAACGATGGCAACAAGCTTGTCGAAGATACCAACAACTTCATAGTTCTTGTAATCCCAAGAGTGGTTGGGAACTCGACAAATTGTTATCTTCCGTAGATGACAGCCAGCATGATCGTATTTGAACGTACGTAGATCATCTGTGTGCTCAACCTCAGTGCACTCTGAGATTTTTGGAAGTGGAATCCGCTGACAAGTGTACACATTCACAAGTTCCCACTCGCAATTGTACCCAATATAAACAACCCAATCTCCATTTGCGCCAGCCCAGGCCTTACCCTTAATCGATGGCATCTTGACATCACACGTATCATTATCAAGAGGCATCAACTTGCACAAGACAAGGCCTCCGTCGTCCACGCCCATGCGAACAGGCTTATACCGAAGAAGATAAGGGAGATCAAACCGCTCTTGGACCCTTGGGTTCCTTGTAATGATGTTATTAGTTGAGTCGAGAATGGTCTTGAAAGAACTTGCCATGCCAGCCGAGGTGATGACGTCGCACCGATCAATGAGTTCCTCCACCATGTCATCTTTCAGATCAGGGAAAGAATAATGGGGTCGTTTCTGGCCTGTTCCCTCCATGGAGAAGAGGATCGAACAATGTCAGAAGGAAGGGTGAAGGCAAATGGAGGAGGGAGGGAGAGCATGCGACATCAGTTCCAAATTGAGAGGGAAAGGCGAAGAGGCAGTGGACGGTTGCCACGGTACACGAAGAGGCAAGGAAATTGTACAAAAGGACTTGCCATCGTCTCACTGACATGTGTGAACGGGACCACATGGCAACGAAACATGCTGTGTAATTTCTCGTGCAAAATGCGATCTGGCCACGTTGGCCCGAGTTGCCGCACTAGTTATCGACCTTTATTTTTTTAATGGTGTGCCCTTCAGTTTTGAAGCACGACTAACTGGTACTGTATGCAGAGAAAATATAAACTACTCTACCACTACTCCACCTCTAGTACTACTAGTATAAAAAAGATATATAGGATGGAGCTTCAACGCTTTCTTGCTAAGGGCTGCCCACTTTCTTCTCACACTATCACCCTTTCTCCAGATCTAAAAAAGACGGCCTCTCTCTCCCTCCTCAGCGGTGGTCACAGATCTGCTGGGGAAGAAAAGGACATGCAGCATTGACACACTCGTCGTCAGCGAGAGAGGTCACGCACAGACGACAAGGCTGTCCTCTCAGACCTAGCGCCCGCGCGAGATGGCCTCCGTCCCGAAGCTATCTACCGTAGTGTGTGCGGAGGACGACGACCACGAGCGAAACCACTTCCCGCCGACCCTCAGGTATGCTACCTCTTTTCGAACCATACCCTTGTTCTATTGCCCCATCCGCCACATCGCTGCATGTGGATCTTTTCCACTCCACCATCTTCCCAATTTGCTATCCTCTGCTCTGCTGGTCACGCAGACGAAAACCTTAATTTGCACTATTAAAGGAAACCCTACTTCATGTAGACTAATCCATGTTTGGGTTGAATAAGGAAAGGAAGGGAGACTATACTGTCCAAGAGAGTAGGCATCGAACCCGCATCTAGGTTGAAAAGGGAAAAAATTAGTAGCTAAGGAACGAGTCTCGTGTCTCTTGGTTTAAGAAGGGTAGAAAGGCATGAAAATGCAATAGAGAATGACCAGGTCGATCGGTTTGTTGTCCTCACATAGGAAAAAGGTAGCTAAAGAGAACAAAAAAGGGACGTAATCCACATATGCTGCCTGCATATTTGTTGCTCTGGCAACCATACCTCCCTCACCACTCTATCCGTCAGGGGAGGTATATCTACTGGTGCGCCCACTATCCGAATGGGCCTCCCATGCTCTTAGTGCCACTTTTTTGCTTTTAGTATAACGCCAGCGGTCAAGTCAAGCAATGCTACTGCTAAAGTGATGCCACATTTAACTAATACCGCACTCAGTCTAATGCCATTGATAAATTTAAGCAATGCCATTTAATGTCACTGTATTATTTCAGGGTTAGCTGTTGATTGTGGATGTATTAAAGATTTTTTAGCTAAGGCATTCTAATGTTGTTGCACAACCAGTATACCAATGATGAATCTTGTTACTACCTTCAGATTTTTGCACTATTAATGCTTATAGATTACATACCTCACTTTCATGAGATAAGTCAATTTTTTTGTACAGTGTCGAGAGGAAAGGTCAAGAGTGGGCACCTCCTCCTCCGGCTGTTCACTTGACTCGTTCGATCAAGTTTTTATGTTTGACCGATTATCAAGATTGGGATAGAAATTTTTAGGTCCCCTCGAGTTCGAAATGATATTTACCTTGAAGGTACATGGTATGCAATTTTTTTATACCGTCATTAGTTAATAATGCTAGTTACCTTCAGACTTTTGTATTTGGTTTAATGCTCTTGCACAACTAGTATACCAATGCTGAAACTTGTTACCTTTACATTTTGTATTGTTAATTCTTATACAAATCTTCCAGTGCTAGAGCTTATGGAAATCTGTCCAGTAAAACCATTGTATTGTACCCTGTAATAAAATAACTACTCTACTATTGCACTAGCCACGGGATTAGTGTATATTGGTACTATTCGAATGGTGTTGCATTAGCGTATGGACATATATAAAGTGTGGCAAGCTTTCCCAATTATGTGCTCAAGAAAACTACTACCTATTTTTGTAAATACTGGACATTTGGGTACTTTAAATTGAACTGTGAAAACGTCTTATATTAAGGAATAGAGGGTGTAGAGTTCACTCAAATTATCCCGGTAAAGCTAGTCACACCTTTGTTAAAATTAATGTTCATTATCTTATCGAAGGAGGTCTGTATGTTTGTCTCTAATGCCTGTCGACTACATACCTGGCATCATGATGTAATGTTAAGTCATTTCCTTTTGTGCACTGTCACTGAATTGTCAAGGCGGTGATGGCATTTTATTTTAGTTGAACTGCACAAAATATGCTTAAAAAAAGAGGAAAGGTCAGGAATGGCTCAATTTTTCAGAAAAAACTATGTATGCCTTCCTGACATCAGCCGCTGTTGCCTTATTTATTCCTTCAAACAGACCCATGGAGTTGCGGCAATGGCAATGGAGGCCATGGCCACGGCTTCACCATCTTCATCATTATCCTCCTCCTCATTGTATTCTTCTTGTGCCACCAACCCTTTGGTCGGAGTCTTCTTGGTGAAGTTGTTCTTGTTAGGGAAGGACTTGGCTTTGTCTTTTCGGATGAGCTTGCCACCATTGTCTTCCCGCTTCTCGTAAGGGCACTTCGCAACAAAGTGGCTCACATTGCCACAATTGTAACATGTTCTCACACGTTGCTTGCCCTTGAAGCCACTTGAGTTATTTTTGTTGAAATTGGGCCTTGAGTTCTTCTTGCTCCAAAGTTTCCTTGAAGCAAGAGCCATGTGCTCATGGTAATCATATTTCGTATCTTCGGGGTTGCTCTCCTCATCTTCCTCTTCGTCCTATTCTTCCACACTAGCCTTGGCCTTCAAGTCAAGGTTGGGCTTCTTTGCTCTTTGAGAATGCAACACCGCATTGTCGGCTGTCAGGACCCCGATCCTAAGTCACATCGATCTAGCATGTAACACATCATATCACTTTGCGGCCTCACGCACGGTATTCCCACGGGTGCCACCTTACCTGGCCCGGGACCGTTTGCGCCTTTTGGCACACGTATATGATAGTGCCGCTAGCATCCATATGACAAAGAACCCGGGCTGACATGGCTAGTCGTGAACCCAAAGTGGCACTAACTTACAGGGACAGGCATACATGACCCAGCAACGAACGTGTCGGTCATCAGCGAGTGAATCCGGGCTGTAGCAACTGGGCTAGCAGGACTCCGGTAAACCGGGCTGTAGCAGGCTAACAGGACTCCGGTAGACACCGCGTGACATTTCCCCGAAGGGACAGACACAGGAACGAAGAAGGACACATGCCGGCCAGCCTAAGTGTTTCGGAGCAGTAGCAAGCTACCAAGGCTCAGTGGAAGCACTAGGAGACATTTCCCGGTAAGAGAGGCTACCAAGGATAAACAACTAGATAGTCAGATCCCACACATACCAAGATTTTCAATAACATACACACAATATGCTCGATATGTGCAAATACAACATGGCATCACAACCTGACTCTACAACTCAAGTATTTATTCAATAGGCTCCGAGGAGCGAGATATTACAATCATGGGTCTCATGACCCAACAATCAGAGCATACAAGTCAAAGCACATGCGGAAGCTTAACATGTCTGAGTACAGACATCTACAAATGAAAAAGGTTGAGAAGCCTGACTATCTACCAGATCCTGCCGAGGGCACAAGATCGTAGCTGAGATAACAAGCTAAACGTCGAAGTCCACGTGGAACTACTAGCGAGACTGAAATCTCTCTGCAAAAACATAAAATAGGCAAACGTGAGTACAAATGTACCCAGCAAGACTTACATCAGAACTAACTACATATGCATCATTGTCAACAAAGGGGATGGTGGGGTTTAACTGCAGCAAGCCAGCTTTGACTCGGTGGCTATCCTAAACTACGATTGCAAGTAACTCTTTTGAGGTGGCGCACACGAGTCCACATATTCACCATATCAATACACCACTATGGATCCGCTTCCGTCTCCCTACGAGAACACCATCCATAGCACTCACGCTTATCTTGCGCATTTTAGAGTATCCACTTTCACTTGTCTATGAACTGTACAGGCAACCCAGAAGTCCTTTACCGCGGACACGGCTATTCGAATAGATAATGTTAACCCTGCAGGGGTGTACTTCTTCACACACGCTCTCGCCACTTACCACCATGTACACGTCGTGTATCTCGGCAACCTTCAAGCGGAAGCCTGGCGAGGGAGTCGGCCACGACCTGACTAACCACACAAGTCTCTAGTCCAGGTTTATCGCCTATTCGGGTTCCATCCACAAGGAGATCCGGCCGGGGTGTCACTCACGGCCCTAAACGATGTGTGCAGGGTTCCCAAGTCCACCATCCGGGTGCCACTTGGTACACCGGGCCACTGTGCCTAGTCTATCCCAAGCCCACCTGTACCGGGTGCCACTTGGTAGACTACTAACACTACCTTCAAACACCAGAAACTAGTTGCAACTCCTGGACAGAGATCGAGTTGATTAATAAGCTGAGAGGGGCCGAGTTACCGGAACCCAATGTGTGGTAGTAACTGTTCATGTATCACAAACACAGAACTCAGTTCCTGAGGACGGCTGCAATGAGACAACCCACCATGTACTCCTACATGGCCTCTCACCGCTACCTTTACCAAATCGTGTTCACACACTTAGCTCTGAACAGTAGGACATGTTCACACGCCTCTGATTCATCCCCGATGAATCAGACCTGACTCAACTCTAAGCGGTAGCAGGAATGACAAACAAGCATGAATGAGTAGGCACAACCGGGCTCAAACAACTCCTACTCATGCTAGTGGGTTTCATCTATTTACTGTGGCAATGACAAGTCATGCAAAGGATAAAGGGGTTCAGCTACGACAGCAAGTAAAAGATGAATCGGTGTTGTCCTAATGCAGTAAAAGAGCAGGAGCAAGAGAGTAGGATTGTATCGGAATGAACAAGGGGGTTTTGCTTGCCTGGCACTTCTGAAGATAGCATTGAGTCTTCATCAGTGTCAACGATCACAACGTCGGAACATCATCTACCGAGAGGGGACAATTACCGGCAACAGAGAGGAAACACAATCAATGCAATGCAACATTATGATGCATGATCATGACATGGCAACATGCTGGTGTTTTGAGCTAATGCAGCTAGAAACAAAGTTAAATGAAGTTGGTTTGAACCCTAAGTTCAAAACCAAACTCCATATGTGAAATTCAAATGTCATTTATATGATTTGTGCTAAACAGCAGCTATAAGTTTCTCTAACATGCATGAAAATGGTACAGATGGATAGATTGGATTTTTCTGATCATTTTTCATATATAAATTATTTAATTTGGAGTTACGGTTGAATTTCTATGAATTTTGGAAGTTTAGATCATTTTCTGGAATTTCCTGAATTATTTTAAATCCAAAAAACAATTACTGCGTCAGGATTGCGTCATTGTGACGTCAGTGGTCAACGGGGCTGGTCCAGGTCAAACTGACCTGTGGGCCCTGCGTGTCAGTAGTTAATTAAACTAACTAATTTTAGTTAAACTAATCTGGTTAGTTAGCAGAGGGGGGGCCCACTTGTCATTGACTCAGGGGAGTCAACTTGGGCCCACTCAATCAACGTCAACGGGTCAAACCCGCCGGTCAGCGGTCAAAGCCTGCCGGCGTTTAGCCGCCGGTGAGGCCAGACGCGGCGGCGTGCTGCGGGATTTGCCCACAGGGCTCCATTTGCTACGTGGAGAGCAGCTACGGGCAGCTGGTGCTCGCCCGCAACTAGCCGTGGTGATGGCTTGGCCGGGGAGTGGCCGGAGCATCGCCGACGACGAGCTTGGTGGAGGCCGAAGCTCAGGCTAGCTCGTGCGCGTGGCTGCAGTGGCCTAGGCGGTGTGGCGCTAGCACCTACAACCTCTACGTGGCGCGAGGAGTGTGACGGGCACAAGCCCGTGACCAAATGGTCACCGGAGCAGCGCCGACGACGAGGTCAGACCGCGGCGCATTGGGGCACAAGAGATGCAGCGTCTACGGTATACTAGGGGCGAAACAGAAAGCACGGGGAGGTTCAGCAGCTCACAGAGAAGCCGCGGGGATGGTCAGCGTGCTCGGGGAAGGCTCGATGCGGTCGGAACGGCGACGGCGATCTGGGGCGGCCCGAGGTTGAAGACGACGGCGGCGGGGATGATGCAGTGGCTCCGGCGTCGTGCGGCTTGGCTAGTCGACGTAGTCGACGATGACGAACCGTCCGGACACGATGAGAGGGCGCGGGGACGGCATTGGACGCGGCTGCGGCGAGCGGCGGTGACGGTGACGTCTCGAGCGACGTCGGGGAGGGCGAGAGAGAGGAGCGAGAGCGGAGGGCGAGTGTCTGCGAGGTCGGGGAGAAAGAGAGGGTTCGTCCCACGTCGACAGCTCGACGAGGGGAGTGGCGAGGCGGCGGGTAGCTGCGTGGCACGCATGATGTGCTCGCCGTCGAGCAGCTGCCTGCCTGCCTGGCCAAGCCAAGTAGCTCACCGGCGCGGTGGCTGGGCTGGGCCGACAGGTGGGCCGCTGGGTGGCGCCAGGTAGGAGTTTTTCGTTTGTGTTTTCTTTTCTATTTTCTGTAACTTTGTGGCTTTTCTAAAAATACTTAGGCATTTTCAAAAATCACTAAACTGCACATGCCCACTGTATAGAATATATCCAACATGGAACATTTCAGTTTAGGAGTATTTGGACATTTAAAATATTTTTTAGAATTTAAATGTCCAAATTCAAATACTTATGATTTAATTCAGTGGCCTTAGGATGACCAAGAAAATTGTGCACCATTTTTGCCAGAGGTTTAAGACCAAGGCAAAGATGATGAACATTTTAGAAGGGCATTTCAGGTTCATTGAAAATGATTTTATGTTGAACCTATTTGATTTGATCTGGTGCTAGGGTTTGATCAGTCCCCATTTCAAGTTTATTTGAAGAATTAAACATGATGCACACATGAAGGGCTAGCCTACTGCAGAACAGGACCAGGGATGTGACAACTCACCCCCACTAAGCAAAAATCTCGTCCCGAGATTCAAGCATAGGGTAAGATGAAGGGGGAACGCAAACTAACACAATCTTCACGATCCAGGTTGCACTTCATAGGGGCGTTGATTCGATCACCATCTTTGACTCGATGTCTTCCTCTGGGAACTCCAACTAACAAGACAAGAAGAGGAAAGGAAAACTCTAGAAGAATTGATCTTCTCGAAGACCGAGCAACTCAGGATCAACTCATGGGATGAGACATAGCAGCATCCCCCGAGCTGAGACACGAGGCATACATCTAGAGGGATGGAGTGGAAGAGATGACGAGGGTTCACTAGGTAGACAATAATTCCACACTTAAGAAGGTGGTAAACAATTGTCAACGTAGCGAGGAGTTGAGTTGCCATGATACCATAACGGGGCACCTTAGGGAAGGTGACTTGTAGAAATATCCCCTTAAGTGGCAAAAAGAATTACCTTTGATTTAGAGATCATTGAAACTCTTTATACCAGCCTAAGGCAATTCTCGAGCGATCGTTTGGAGGGGGTCGGTAGAATGGCATGCTTGGATTAGAATGGATGATGTGGATTACCTTGTTGAAAACAACACAAGGGATGACTTTGGTAACTGAGGAGAAGCTCGACAGTAGAGAGTGAGTCCACTGTTTGAAAAGTTATAGCATAACCGAGGAAACTGAGAGCAATCCCGGTTAGTGCCGATGATAACACCTAGCGCTTGTGCGTGCTCTCAAGAACTTGAACATCTCCATATTCATCAAGGTTTTACCAATATCAGTGTCAAAGATCCTGGCAACACAACATACTACCATGATGAATAGCGATGGATGATGCAGACGCAAAGGAAGACAACACATTCTCAGATTTCACCTTAGAGAGGCCAAGGGGACGAAATCTGGATGATCTACCAAGGGACATTTAGCACTCCGCTTCTAATGTTCTCCTTGACGTTCTAGGTACCATGATCATGCTTAAAAGCATCAACATGGCCATCAAGTAAAGGTCGGACTTCGGAATACAAACGATCCATAAGGAGCAACTTCTATAATAAGTCACTCGAAATCCTCATGGAGAAGATGGTCAAAGTGCTCATTCAAGATACTACAATGATAGATCTTCTGGCTAGGTGTGTCGGCCAGAACATCAACCTTGTCAGGACCTACATCATAGATCTTGGAAAGGTTCCAACCATCATATCTGCCTGAGATTCAGATCTGGTTAGTGTCAGAATATTCCAGACCCATCAAGTCTAAAAAGAAAAATGAAAGTTTGCAACACAAACCGACGAGATGACGTTGCGAGATTCTCGGGAAATGAACTACGATAGCAAGCTCCAAAACATGAGTTGTTTCTGCTACATACATGTGAACACGCTGTCCTAGACAAGCATGACCACATAGTAGTCTTATAATAAAACACTACCGAGTTCAGGTTGGGAACCATCATCGAGGATAACGAAGTCCTAACATAAGTCATGATTAGCTCTTATGAAGGAACTTCTTGTCCTTGAACAAATCAGCCAGTGGCTTGATGTGCTAGGAAACCCATATAGAATGGAGGCGGCCGACCTACAAACCATAGAGTACTTCACACATGTGCATGACCAACTTGGGACGATTCCATAAAAGCAAAAGCAATCTTTCTCAGATCCACGGCGGCAACTTACATCAAGTGCACGTGAATTGGAGGAAGTCTCTTCTTCCATCCAAGCACAAGCTTCATGAACGGAACACGAAGGATTGCTTACAAAGTTTCCAACACTAGGTTGATGTTCAAGATGAATCATGGAGGAGACAAAATGCTGCTGATGGGCTCAACATCAATTCATCCAGGTTTCCATATTAGTATAATTCCACAATTATGTGAACAAGGTGATAGCATTGGTCAGACCCGAAAGATATAATGGTGTATGCTCGAGGAACAACCACCAGTAAGACAGCATTACGAATATCGTTGGTTCTGATTTGATTTGACGATAGCCCATACACAAATCAAAGGTTTGGGTAAGATAATAGATCCAACAATTGATCACGAGGATCAACCAATAAAGATATCATCTTTCTTCAACACACACGCACAAGGACATCCCTTTGGAATGAACTAAGTCGGGCAAGCTTTATCTTCCAACTCTCCAAGTTGTTGTTTAGCTTAACCAACTAGCTCAGGGTATCCAACACGGATTCTTGGAGAAGGGGTGGTTACAGAAAACCAACTAGCTCACAACTCAACATAGCGGTCAGGTGATAACCTGGTGATACTTCCGAGAAGATATTCGGAAAATCACGAACCACCGATATGCTATTAAGCTCGAGAGCAGTCTTTCTTTTCAGGGCAAGACGAGATGATCAAATAAGCAAGGGATTGGCATAGCCCCAACTCATTGATCGAAAGGTGCACCGGAAATAAGGACTAGGTAGCACGATCTATCTTAGAATGATGATTCAAGAACCAACACACTAAGAATGAAATTATTGTCCTTTAACTACCAAGCAACAAGGTTTCTAGGAGGATTGATTTCACACATCATAGTTCACATGTCGGCATTCCGGTTGCAACAACACGGGGACCGAGGAGTGAATAATGATGGCGAGAAATATCACTGCATCAAGAATTCATAAGAGGGTGTGCAATTCCCATGATACTCTTGACATAAAGAAGGTAATACTTCAAGGTAGAGCAGAGCAGAAGCTGGATTGGCATTTTGATCTGCGGAATACAATTGCTTTGACCCAATCCTAGACATGGATGAGGTACTGGAGTTTGTTTCTCCTAGTCATTCCGGAATAGAATGGCTCGACGGACCACAAGAGTAATAGGCATTGGCGAATGCATAATCACTCCTGACTATCAATTGATAGACAAGGGCCAGAAAACAACTAAAGAGGGATAACTCAAAAGAACATATGATTTCTGAGTTGTGGATGCATAGATTAGCATGTCGAACAAGTTCAACATGTTTCTTCCGGATAACCCATGCAGAAGAGTAGAACTGGTAGAGTCACAATATAAAATGAAGAACTCATCAAGAGCACTCCTGTTATGATCTTTTGATCCAACAAACTTCTGCCATAAGTGGTTCATAGTATTTGGAAGAAGGAAATACCACGGACCTCGAGGACTATCGCAAGGTTACTAATATCCTAAAGGAACGAGCAAACACTATCAACATGAAGTGCGTAGGGTGAGTTTCGGGTTCAGGACCCGGAAATAGAATACCTACTAACTAACTGGCATCACAGGATGCTTTCAAGAATAACGGCCAGAATCATCACACTGGGAACACAAAACATGGCTAAATTACTAGGTGATACTCTAGACAGCTAGGGTCATAATAATAGCTCCAACATAGATGTTGAGGCAACAGATTACCTCAACTCAGCAATTAGTGTGATTAACCTGGCCTGAATGAACATCAAAACCAGAGGAAAAGGATTTTGCAAATGTATCAGATTGTTTAGAAACCTGGGACGACTCAGACAGCATAACGGCTGTAAATGCTCAAAAGATTGGAGACATGCTACAAAAATGGTGGCATAGCCACTCGAACATCATAACAACAAGGTTCTGATATCAACTATGAATACACGGAGATAGTAGAAACAGAACTGAGGCTTGGATCCAACAATACTATAAGTCTACGGATTAGTAACACGTGATCCTGATAGAAGAAGGAGAGAGCCTAGTTCCTTAACCCCGTAGGAAAGATAAGATGACTCAGATCAGAAGGGCATAAGGTATAATGAGTAAAAAGAGCCTTACGTTCCATCCCACAATCAATTCCCTTATATAACTAAAGAATTTCTAGACTCAACTTCGACCAGTTTGGCTTGGTAATCCTACAGGCAGTCAAGCTCTGATACCAAAGCTGTCAGGACCCTGATCCTAAGTCACACCGATCTAGCATGTAACACATCATATCACTTTGCGGCCTCACGCACGGTATTCCCACGGGTGCCACCTTACCTGGCCCGGGACTGTTTGTGCCTTTTGGCACACGTATATGATAGTGCCGCTAGCATCCATATGACAAAGAACCCGGGCTGACATGGCTAGTCGTGAACCCAAAGTGGCACTAACTTACAGGGACAGGCATACATGACCCAGCAACGAACGTGTCGGTCATCAGCGAGTGAATCCGGGCTGTAGCAACTGGGCTAGTAGGACTCCGGTAAACCGGGCTGTAGCAGGATAATAGGACTCTGGTAGACACCGCATGACATTTCCCCGAAGGGACAGACACAGGAACGAAGAAGGACACATGCCGGCCAGCCTAAGTGTTCCGGAGCAGTAGCAAGCTACCAAGGCTCAGTGGAAGCACTAGGAGACATTTCCCGGTAGGAGAGGCTACCAAGGATAAACAACTAGATAGTCAGATCCCACACATACCAAGCATTTCAATAACATACACACAATATGCTCGATATGTGCAAATACAACATGGCATCACAACCTGACTCTACAACTCAAGTATTTATTCAATAGGCTCCGAGGAGCGAGATATTACAATCATGGGTCTCATGACCCAATAATCAGAGCATACAAGTCAAAGCACATGCGGAAGCTTAACATGTCTGAGTACAAACGTCTACAAATGAAAAAGGCTGAGAAGCCTGACTATCTACCAGATCCTGCCGAGGACACAAGATCGTAGTTGAGGTAACAAGCTAAACATCGAAGTCCACGTGGAACTACTAGCGAGACTGAAATCTCTCTGCAAAAACATAAAATAGGCAAACGTGAGTACAAATGTATCCAGCAAGACTTACATCAGAACTAACTACATATGCATCATTCTCAACAAAGGGGATGGTGGGGTTTAACTGCAGCAAGCCAGCTTTGACTCGGTGGCTATCCTAAACTACGACTGCAAGTAACTCTTTTGAGGTGGCGCACACGAGTCCACATATTCACCATATCAATACACCACTATGGATCCGCTTCCATCTCCCTACGAGAACGCCATCCATAGCACTCACGCTTATCTTGCGCATTTTAGAGTATCCACTTTCACTTGTCTATGAACTGTACAGGCGACCCAGAAGTCCTTTACCGCGGACACGGCTATTTGAATAGATAATGTTAACCCTGCAGGGGTGTACTTCTTCCCACATGCTCTCGCCACTTACCACCATGTACACGTCGTGTATCTCGGCAACCTTCAAGCGGAAGCCTGGCGAGGGAGTCGGCCACGACCTGACTAACCACACAAGTCTCTAGTCTAGGTTTATCGCCTATTCGGGTTCCATCCGCAAGGAGATTCGGCCGGGGTGTCGCTCACGGCCCCAAACGATGTGTGCAGGGTTCCCAAGTCCACCATCCGGGTGCCACTTGGTACACCGGGCCACTGTCCCTAGTCTGTCCCAAGCCCACCTGTACCGGGTGCCACTTGGTAGACTACTAACACTACCTACAAACACCAGAAACTAGTTGCAACTCCTGGACAGAGATCAAGTTGATTATTAAGCCGAGAGGGGCCGAGTTACCAGAACCCAATGTGTGGTAGTAACTGTTCATGGATCACAAACACAGAACTCAGTTCCTGAGGACGGCTGCAATGAGACAAGCCACCATGTACTCCTACATGGCCTCTCACCGCTACCTTTACCAAATCGTGTTCACACACTTAGCTCTCAACAATAGGACATGTTCACATGCCTCTGATTCATCCCCGATGAATCAGACCTGACTCAACTCTAAGCAGTAGCAGGCATGACAAACAAGCATGAATGAGTAGGCACAACCGGGCTCAAACAACTCCTACTCATGCTAGTGGGTTTCATCTATTTACTGTGGCAATGACAGGTCATGCAAAGGATAAAGGGGTTCAGCTACCGCAGCAAGTAACAGATGAATCAGTGTTGTCCTAATGCAGTAAAAGAGCAGGAGCGAGAGAGTAGGATTGCATCGGAATGAACAAGGGGGTTTTGCTTGCCTGGCACTTCTGAAGATAGCATTGAGTCTTCATCAGTGTCAACAATCACAACGTTGGAACATCGTCTACCGAGAGGGGACAATTACCGGCAACAGAGAGGAAACACAATCAATGCAATGCAACATTATGATGCATGATCATGACATGGCAACATGCTGGTGTTTTGAGCTAATGTAGCTAGAAACAAAGTTAAATGAAGTTGGTTTGAACCCTAAGTTCAAAACCAAACTCCATATGTGAAATTCAAATGTCATTTATATGATTTGTGCTAAACAGCAGCTATCAGTTATTCTAACATGCATGAAAATGGTACAGATGGATAGATTGGATTTTTTTGATCATTTTTCATATATAAATTATTTTATTTGGAGTTACGGTTGAATTTCTATGAATTTTAGAAGTTTAGATCATTTTCTGGAATTTCCTGAATTATTTTAAATCCAGAAAACAATTACTGCGTCAGCATTGCGTCAATGTGACGTTAGTGGTCAACGGGGCTGGTCCAGGTCAAACTGACCTGTGGGCCCTGCGTGTCAGTAGTTAATTAAACTAACTAATTTTAGTTAAACTAATCTGGTTAGTTAGCAGAGGGGGGCCCACTTGTCATTGACCTAGGGGAGTCAACTTGGGCCCACTCAGTCAACGTCAACGGGTCAAACCTGCCGGTCAGCGGGTCAAAGCCTGCCGGTGTTTAGCCGCCGGCGAGGCCAGACGCGGCGGCGTGCTACGGGATTTGCCCATAGGGCTCCATTTGCTACGTGGAGAGCAGCTACGGGCAGCTGGTGCTCGCCCGCAACTAGCCGTGGTGATGGCTTGGCCGGGGAGTGGCCGAAGCATCGCCGGCGACGAGTTTGGCGGAGGCCGAAGCTCGGGCCAGCTCATGCGCGTGGCTGCAGTGGCCTAGGCGGTGTGGCGCTAGCACCTACAGCCTCTACGCGGCGCGAGGAGTGTGACGGGCACAAGCCCGTGACCAAATGGTCACCGGAGCAGCGCCGACGATGAGGCCAGGCGGCGACGCGTTCGGGCACAAGAGACGCGGCGTCTACGGTATACTAGGGGCGAAACAGAAAGCACGGGGAGGTTCAGCAGCTCACAGAGAAGCCGCAGGGATGGTCAGCGTGCTCGGGGAAGGCTCGGTACGGTCGGAACGGCGACGGCGATCTGGGGCGCCCCGAGGTTGAAGACGACGGCGGCGGGGATGATGCAGTGGCTCCGGCATCGTGCGGCTTGGCTAGTCGACGTAGTCGACGACGACGAACCGTCCAGACATGGTGAGAGGGCACGGGGATGGTGTTGGACGCGGCTGCGGCGAGCGGCGGCGACGGTGACGTCTCGGGCGACGCCGGGAAGGGCGAGAGAGAGGAGCCAGAGGGGAGGGCGAGTGTCTGCGAGGTCGGGGAGAAAGAGAGGGTTCGTCCCACGTCGACAGCTCGACGAGGGGAGTGGCGAGGCGGCGGGCAGCTGCGTGGCACGCATGCTGTGCTCGCCGTCAAGCAGCTGCCTACCTGCCTGGCCAAGCCAAGCAGCTCACTGGCGCGATGGCTGGGCCAGGCCAGCAGGTGGGCCGCTGGGTGGCGCCAGGTAGGAGTTTTTCGTCTCTGTTTTCTTTTCTATTTTCTGTAACTTTGTGGCTTTTCTAAAAATACTTAGGCATTTTCAAAAATCACTAAACTGCACATGCCCACTGTATAGAATATATCCAACATGGAACATTTCAGTTTAGGAGTATTTGGACATTTAAAATATTTTTTAGAATTTAAATGTCCAAATTCAAATACTTATGATTTAATTCAGTGGCCTTAGGATGACCTAGAAAATTGTGTACCATTTTTGCCAGAGGTTTAAGACCAAGGCAAAGATTATGAACATTTTAGAAGGGCATTTCAGGTTCATTGAAAATGATTTTTTGTTGAACCTATTTGATTTGATCTGGTGCTAGGGTTTGATCAGTTCCCATTTCAAGTTTATTTGAAGAATTAAACATGATGCACACATGAAGGGCTAGCCTACTGCAGACCAGGACCAGGGATGTGACATCGGCGGTCTTGTCCAAGATCCTCATTGCCACAAACTCATCCAACACTTCACTTGAGGACAAGGTGTGGAAGTCCGGCCTTTGACGGATGACGGAGGACATGGCCTTGTGGTAAGGCATCATGGCCTTGAGGTATTTGCACTTGATCCAATTATCATCCGTATCCTTGCTCCCATGATCTCGAAGAGAGATAGCGAGAGTGGTTAATCTCCGGTAAAGCTCATGAGGTTCTTCATCTTCATTCATTGCAAACTCCTCGGCTTCATCTTGCACCACTTCATAGTTGGAGCGTTGAATGCTTGCGCTTCCCTTGTAAATGGAAACAACATGGTGCCATGCTTCCTTGGCCACGAAGAAGGGTTGGAGATGTGCAATATCTTCGGATGGAATTGCATCTTGGATGATGAAGAAAGCATTCTCATTGAATTGATGGTCCGCGACTTCTCTGGGGGTGAAGTTGCTTGGGTCATGCAGATAGAAACCTTGCTCAATAATTCTCCAAAGATTAGTATTAACATGGTTTAAATCACGTTTAAAGCAATAGACCCAAGAGTCAAAATCCCTATTTTTCACAATCTTAGGAGGAGGACCAACATGATTCAAATGAGTGGAGGGAACCGGTCCTCCATATATAAGTGGAGGTTCAACTTGGGCAAAGATGCCGCTACCATTTCTACCACTGGATAAAGGAACTTTATCACAAGAAGCTTCCCCCTTATTGGAGTTAGCATCCGCCACCTTGTTAGTGGGAGCGGCCAATTCCGAAGGTGTCGTGGATAATTTAAGGCCATCAAGAAACTGTTTGAACATGCCTTTGACCTCGGTCGTCATGGAGGTTTTCAATGTGTCCAAAGCCACATTGAATTCCTCACATGAGAATGGGGATCCCCCATTGGCCGTAGACGAATACGGATTCACACCGGGGTGCTCCTCCTCACTGTCTATGGTGTCAACCATACTCTTTGGATGGTAAAGTCCTTAATAAAGAGATGATGCTCTGATACCAATTGAAAGGATCGATATAGTTGACTAGAGGGGGGGTGAATAGGCAACTAACAATTTTTAGCTTTCCTTTACCAAATTAAACTTTGCATCAAAGTAGGTTGTCTAGATATGCAACTAGGTGAGCGACCTATATGATGCAACAACAATAAGCACACAAGCAATCAAAGGATATAACACAATATATCTTGCACAAGTAAAGGTGAGAGATAACCAAAAGTGGAACCGATGGAGACGAGGATGTGTTACCGAAGTTCCTTCCCTTTGAGGGGAAGTACGTCTTCGTTGGAGCAGTGTGGAGGCACAATGCTCCCCAAGAAGCCACTAGGGCCACCTTATTCTCCTCACGCCCTCACACAATGCGAGATGTCGTGATTCCACTATTGGTGCCCTTGGAGGCAGCGACCGAACCTTTACAAACAAGGTTGGGGCAATCTACACAAGTGAATTGGAGGCTCCGGACGACACCACGGAGCTTCACCACAATGGACTATGGCTCCACGGTGACCTCAACCGTCTAGGGTGCTCAAACACCCAAGAGTAACAAGATCCACAAGGGATTAGTGGGGGGGTGTCAAATTTCTCTTGGTGGAAGTGTAGATCGTGGCCTTCTCAACCAATTCCTAGAGAACCAACAAGTTTGATTGGCTAGGGAGAGAGATTGGGTGAAAATGGAGCTTAGAGCATGAATGGAGCTTAGAGGTGGAAGAGATAGTCAACTCGGAGAAGAAGACTCCCCTTTTATAGTCAAGGGACAAATCCAACCGTTATCCACTTAATCAGCCTGCGACATGCGGTACTACCGCACCAGACAAGCGGCACTACCACAAGGCGTTGCGGTACTATGATACGTCTCCAACATATCTATAATTTTTGATTGTTCCATGCTATTATATTACCCCTTTTGGATGTTTATGGGCTTTATTTTACACATTTATATCATTTTTGGGACTAACCTACTAACCGGAGGCCTAGCCTGTATTGCTGTTTTTTTTGCCTATTTCAGTATTTCGAAGAAAAGGAATATCAAACGGAGTCCAAATGGAATGAAACCTTCGGGAGCGTGATTTTTGGAACGAACGTGATCCAGAGGACTTGGAGTGCAAGTCAAGAAGCAATCGAGGCGGCCACGAGGCTGGAGGGCGCGCCCACCCCTACAGGGCACGCCCCCTATCTCGTGGGCTGAGGGAGTCCTAGATTAGGGGGTGTCCGGATGGCCGGACTATGACCTTTGGCCGGACTCCCGGACTATGAAGATACAAGATTGAAGACTCCGTCCCGTGTCCGGATAAGGACTTTCCTTGGCGTGGAAGGCAAGCTTGGCGATACGATATGAAGATCACCTCCCATTGTAACCAACTCTGTGTAACCCTAGCCCTCTCCGATGTCTATATAAACAAGAGAGTTTTAGTCCGTAGGACGAACAACAATCATACCATAGGCTAGCTTCTAGGGTTTAGCCTCTCTGATCTCGTGGTAGATCAACTCTTGTAATACCCATACCATCAATATTAATCAAGAAGGAGTAGGGTTTTACCTCCACCGAGAGGGCCTGAACCTGGGTAAAAACATCGTGTCCCTTGTCTCCTGTTACCATCCGCCTAGACGCATAGTTCGGGACCCCCTACCCGAGATCCGCCGGTTTTGACACCGACATTGGTGCTTTCATTGAGAGTTCCTCTGTGTCGTCGCCTTTAGGCCCGATGGCTTCTTCGATCATCAACCACGACGCGGTCCAGGGTGAGACTTTTCTCCCCGGACAGATCTTCGTATTCGGCGGCTTCGCACTGCGGGCCAACTCGCTTGGCCATCTGGAGCAGATCGAAAGCTACGCCCCTGACCATCAGGTCAGGTTTGGAAGCTTAAACTACACGGCCGACATTCGCGGGGACTTGATCTTCGGGGATTCGAGCCACGGCCGAGCGCGCCGCACTGTCTCGATGGGCATGATCTAGCTCTGCCGCCGGACAGCGCCCAGAGTGCCGCTCAGGAGTCCGCTCCGACCATTAGTTCGGAGCCGACTACGCTAACCAGGGACGGACGGTTGGACGCCGCCCTAGGAGCCGCAATCTCTACGACGATAGAGCCGAATACCAGCCTAGTCCTTTGCAAGGCCCCGTGACTCCAAGGTGCCGGACTCCGTTCCGGACTCCGAATCTTCCGCACCCCTTCCGATCGAACCCGATTGGGCTCCGATCATGGAGCACTCGCCCTTTGGCGATATCCTGAATTCACTAAAGTCTCTCTCTTTGTCAGGAGAGCCCTGGCCGAACTACGGCCAGCATGGTTGGGATACGGACGATGAAGAAATTTGAGGCCCACCCACCACCCTCTTCGTAGCCACTGTCGATGATTTAACCGACATGCTCGACTTCGACTCCGAAGACATCGACGGTATGGACGCCGATGAAGGAGACGACCAGGAACCAGCACCTATAGGGAACTGGAAAGCCACCTCGTCATATGACATATACATGGTGGACACCCCCAACGCAGGGGATGGCGAGGAAAAACGGAGGATGGCCCCTCCAAGAAGCAACCCAAGCGCCGACGTCAGCGGTGCCGCTCTAAGTCCCAAGAAAGCAAGAACGGCGAATCCGGCATCGGAGATAACAACACGCCGGACAGTGCCGAAGATAACCCCCTCTAGCAGGATTTAGTGTAGGAGGACGAAAGAGCCAGCCCTCATGAGAGAGTGGCCGACAGAGAGGTTGAGGACGACAACTATATGCCTCCCTCCGAAGACGAGGCAAGCCTCAGCGACGATGAATTTGTCGTGCCAGAGGATCCCGTCGAACAAGAGCGTTTCAAACGCAGGCTTACGGCCACGGCACACAGCCTCAAGAAAAAACAACAGCAGCTTAGAGCTAACCAAGACTTGCTAGCCGATAGATGGACCGAAGTCCTGGCGGCCGAAGAGTATAAACTCGAGCGCCCCTCCAAGAGCTACCCAAAGCGCAGGCTGCTACCCCAACTTGAGGAGGAAGCAACTAAACCTACATCACCAGCGTACGATGCGCTCGATCGGCCACCCCGTGGCCGCAACAGAGAGGCCTTCAGGCCCTCGACCCAAGCCGCACCCCGGCACCGCTCAAAACATGCCAGAGTACGGGGAGACGCAACAGACCTGCAAGACATATTGGAGAACAATGGAAGGCAAGCAAGATCGATCTACGGATCGCATGGGCGCCCCGCATGACGTGATGATAACCGTCACACCGGATATGATAAATACGGCCAGGCCGAATACAACAGACCAAGCTCATCCGAGCTGCGCCGCGATATAGCCCAGTACAGGGGCGCCGCACACCCACTATGCTTCACAGACGAAGTAATGGATCATCAAATCCCCGAGGGTTTTAAGCCCGTAAACATTGAATCATACGACGGCACAACTGATCCCGCGGTATGGATCGAGGATTATCTCCTTCATATCCACATGGCCCGCGGTGATGATCTACACGCCATCAAATACCTCCCGCTCAAGCTTAAAGGACCAGCGCGACATTGGCTTAACAGCCTGCCAGCAGAGTCAATTAGTTGCTGGGAGGACCTGGAATCCGCATTCCTTGACAACTTCCAGGGCACTTATGTGCGACCACCAGACGCCGATGACCTAAGCCACATAATCCAGCAGCCAGAAGAATCGGCCAGACAATTCTGGACACGGTTCCTAACCAAGAAAAATCAAATAGTCGACTGTCCGGACGCCGAGGCCCTTGCAGCCTTCAGGCACAATATCCGAGACGAATGGCTTGCCCGGCACCTGGGACAGGAAAAGCCGAAATCTATGGCAGCCCTTACGACACTCATGACCCGCTTCTGCGCGGGCGAAGACAGCTGGCTAGCTCGTAGCAATAACATAACCAAGAGCCCTGGTAATTCGGATACCAAGGACAACAATGGCAGGTCACGTCGCAACAAGCACAAGCGCCGCATTAACGGCGACAATACCGAGGATACGGCAGTCAACGCCGGATTCAGAGGCTCTAAACCCGGTCAGCGGAAGAAGCCATTCAAAAGAAACCCTCCGGGCCCATCCAACTTAGACCGGATACTCGACCGCTCGTGCCAGATACACGGCACCCCCGAACAACCAGCCAACCACACCAACAGGGATTGTTGGGTGTTCAAGCAGGCAGGCAAGTTAAGTGCCGAAACCAGAGACAAGGGGCTGCGTAGCGATGACGAGGAGGAGCCCCGGCCGCCGAACAACAGAGGACAGAAGGGATTCCCCCCGCAAGTGCGGACGGTGAACATGATATACGCAACCCACATCCCCAAGAGGGAGCGGAAGCGTGCTCTCAAGGACGTCTATGCGTTGGAGCCAGTCGCCCCAAAGTTCAACCCATGGTCCTCCTGCCCGATCACATTTGATCGAAGGGACCACCCCACTAGCATCCGTCACGGCGGATTCGCCGCATTGGTCCTAGACCCAATCATTGACGGATTTCACCTCACCAGAGTCCTCATGGACGGCGGCAGCAGCCTGAACCTGCTTTATCAGGATACAGTGCGAAAAATGGGTATAGATCCCTCAAGGATCAAACCCACAAAGACAACCTTTAAAGGTGTCATACCGGGTGTAGAAGCCAGCTGTACAGGCTCAGTTACACTCGAAGTGGTCTTCGGATCCCCGGATAATTTCTGAAGCGAAGAGTTAATCTTCGACATAGTCCCATTCCGCAGTGGCTATCACGCCCTGCTCGGACGAACCGCATTTGCAAAGTTCAATGCGGTGCCGCACTATGCATATCTCAAGCTCAAGATGCCAGGCCCTCGTGGAGTCATCACGGTCAATGGAAACACCGAACGCTCTCTCTGAACGGAGGAGCACACAGCGGCCCTGGCGGCGGAAGTACAGAGCAGCCTCTCAAGGCAGCTCTCCAATCCGGGTATCAAACGTCCGGACAACGTCAAGCGCGCCCGAAGCAACCTACAACAGAGCCGGCCGGCACGATCCGAGCAAGCATAGCAGTGCGGCCCCAACCCCAGCCCTCGTCAGATGGTGCTATCGGTACCACGCGTACATAATTACGCTTTGAAAATACCATGGGCATAAGGGGAGGGGCACAACTACGGCACGCCCAGAATGCGGCTCAACCGCACTTAGGGGCTCCCTATTCGGCCGTTTTCCTTTTTTTATATATATACTTTCAGGACCCAACTACTCAGAAGGCCTGTCCGGCAATACACTCGCCGAACACACGATGCAACAGCCAGGGTGAGGACAAGCCGCGTCGAATGTCCAGGTGGCCTCTATAACGAGTTAATACCTGTTTTTACTTACAAAACCCGCAGCTTGCCCCTGGAGGGGGACATGTCAAATAATCCCATCTCTCGCTTATCGCACTATTTGTATCGTTCTGCTTTCATAGCAGCCCCTTAATAATAAACAATACATAGCTTCTATCTATTATTGTATTCCTTTTTTATATATATGTTCAGTCATGACATTATGCAGCCATACACTTTGGTACGGCCAATACACTAGGGGCTTGAGCACCCCATAACATGGTGTGAGAAGACCGAACACTCTCATGAGTGCGGCACCCCGAACTTATAGCACTATATGCATCGGCTCCGAATCATGTCTTTGGTCAATAGTTGGGTTTGCCCGGCTCCCATGTTTTGGTACCTTACGTTCCGCATTGTTGGCTAAGGTAGCGCTGGGAGAACTACTGCGATTGTGCCCCAGTTGAGCTGGGTTAACACCTCAGTAGAGAAAGCTAAAACTGACTGTCATGATAGTGCGAGAGACCGGTCGCTGTTCGCGAGGTTTTTCGAGTCCTTAAAGACTTATGCCGCTTAGAGCGAGGAACCGGACTTATCCGGCCTAGGCGTGGATAGCGCCCCGAACTCGGTCTTCCGAATACTAGGGGCTTCGCCGAAATTTAAAATTATAGAATTCTATGGCTAAGTGAGAGTGATAAAGCATTATAAGTCCGACGGCCTGGTTCGTTGTGCTGAGCGCCTCCCTAGATGGACCCAAGAATGGGAACAAGAGCGCTCAGGTTTATCCCGAACACCCCAGCACTCGTGGCATGGGGGTCGAAGCCGACGACTTGCATCTCTCAGATTTGATAAACGGCCGCACAGAAGGTAATATTTTAAATTAACAAGCGTTGCTTAACGCATATGAACAAAGTTTTCAGCGTACAGGATAACAGATGCGAGCCTACTCAAAAATTACATCTTTGGAGCATTCGTCCGCTATACGGCGAGCACCCTTCAGGACACCCTTATAATACATCTCGGGCGTGCGATACTCCTTGCCCGGCGGTGGCGCGTCCGTCAAAAGCTTCTCAGCGTCCAGCTTGCCCCAGTGCACTTTAGCACGGGCAAGGGCCCGACGGGCACCTTCGATGCAGACGGAGCGCTTGACGACCTCAATCCACGGACACGCGTCCACCAGCCGCCGCACCAGACCGAAGTAGCTCCCAGGCATGGCTTCTCCAGGCCACAGCCGAGCTATGAGGCCCTTCATGGCCTGTTCGGCCACCTTGTGGAGCTCGACCAGCTGCTTCAGCTGGTCGCTCAGGGGCACCGGATGTTCGGCCTCAGCATACTGAGACCAGAACACTTTTTCCGTCGAGCTCCCCTCTTCGGCTCGGTAGTATGCGGCGGCATCAGACACACTACGGGGCAGATCGGCGAACGCTCCTGGAGAGCTCCGGATTCGGGTAAGTAGCAGATAATTAACTTTTATATTCTTGCTTTGCATAAAGAATGCCTTACCCGCCGCTATTTTCTTCATCGCCTCGATCTCCTGGAGGGCCTTCTGGGCTTCGGCCTTAGCGTTTTTGGCACTCTCAAGAGCCAAGGCGAGCTCGGACTCTCGAGTCTTCGAGTCACGCTCCAAACTCTCGTGTTTTTCCACGAGAGCCTGGAGCTCTTGCCGCACCTCCGCCACCCGCGCCTCCTGCTTCTCTCGCTCGGCGCGCTCCAGGGCCGCACTGTTTTCGGCCTTGGAGACCGCCTCCTTCAGGGTCGCCACCTCGGCCGTGGCCCCTGCAACATTTAAGTTGGTCCTGTCATTATTTGCAACCAAGTATTTCTATATACATTTACATGCGGTATTACATACCCTCCTTGTCCTCGAGCTGCTTCTTGGCACGGCCGAGCTCGTTCTCGGACCGCTCGAGGCTTCCCTTCAATGCATTGACCTCCGCAGTCAGTGCGGCAGAGGTCAGCAGCGCAGCCTGCATTCCCATATCGACATATTTTTATTAGACTCCTGCGTATATCTTTTTAGATCCTCAGCTCGGCTTTTCTTTCCGAACGCCGAACCGAGCATCAGGGGCTACTGTCTATGCGGTAACATTTTTATATGTTTTGAACACATACCTCAAAGCCTGTTAACAGACTTGTACAGGCTTCTGTCAGCCCGCTCTTGGCGGACTGAACCTTTTGAATCACCGCACTCATAACAGTGCGGTGTTCCTCGTCGATGGAGGCGCCGTTAAGCGCCTCCAGCAAATTGTCCGGCGCCTCCGGATGGACGGAGGTCGCCGGCGGCGTAGGCTTGCCCTTCTTATGAAGGCGCCGCCTGTCGGACTCTGGAACCGCTGGTGGTTCCAGAGCAGTGTCCGGCCCGGGGCCGGACTTAGACCCCTCCGGGGCTTTACCCCCTTTGGGCCTGGAATCCGGGAGGTCGCCTTGAGGCGCCTCCAGGACCACCTCCTCCTGGTTCGGTCCCCTTCGGGACCCCACCTCGGCGTCATCCGCAGGGAGAGGGGAGGAGGCCGTCGGAAGTGAAGCGCTGTTCACATCCGACGAATTCAGGGAGCCGCTCGACGAATCGCCGAGCTGAGCTCTGGGCGGACTGCATGATTAAAATTCGGCGTTAGACATTACCAAATAATAGAGGAGCGCCATGAGTCATTCGGGTAACCGGACACTTACGATTTTGCCAGGGGCTTGACCCTGGATGGCCATTCCTCCCCGCCGTCTTCGGCATCGGAGGCGTAGTCCGGCAGAAGGGTCTTCCCCTTCTTGGACCCTCCGGCCTCCCCAGTTGGGGCGGCCTTCCTTTTCTTTCCTCCCCCCGTTGGAGGGGGAGAGGCTTCTTCTTCTTCTTCCTCCTCCTCGTCTTCCGAGGCGGAGGGTGCGTCGGGGTTGTCGGGCGATGAATCCGACACCACCAGGCGCCGGGAGCTCTTTCGAGTCCCCGTGGCCTTCTTCTTGGCCTTCTTCTCCGGCACCACGTGAGGTGCCGGAACCAGCAGCCCCGTCAATCGGGCGTCCGCTGGATCTTCTGGTAAGGGAGCCGGACAGCTAACCTGTCCGGACTTCTTCAGCCAGTCCTGTCAAAGGTAGGGGAGTTTAGATCCCGCATAGAGTTAGACTATGAAAGAAAAGAGTCCCGTAAAGGGTAGAATAACTTACCTCGTTGGCCCGACGCCGCGAGCTGAATCCGCGATCTTCGATAGCGGATGCGGGGGCCTCGGCGCCCTTAAACAGCACCTTCCAGGCATCTTCGTACGTAGTATCGAAGAGCCCGCTCAAGGCTTGGTGCTGTGCCGGATTGAACTCCCACAATTTGAAGGCCCGTTGTTGGCATGGGAGGACCCGGTGGATAAGCATGACCTGGACTACGTTGACGAGCTTGAGGTTCTTGCTGACCAGCTTTTTGACGCAGGTTTGGAGTCCGGTCAGCTCTTCCGAATCTCCCCACGTTAAGCCCGTCTCTTTCCAGGAGGTGAGCCGTGTGGGAAAGCCAGATCGGAATTCGGGGGCCGCTTCCCATTTGGGGTCGCGTGGCTCGGTGATGTAGAACCACCCCGATTGCCATCCTTTTATTGTCTCCACGAAGGAGCCCTCGAGCCATAGGACGTTGGCCATCCGGCCCACCATGGCACCTCCGCACTCCGCTTGGCGGCCGCTCACCACTTTCGGCTTGACATTAAAAGTCTTCAGCCATAAGCCGAAGTGGGGCTGGATGCAGAGGAAGGCCTCACACACGACGATGAACGCCGAGATGTTGAGGATAAAGTTCGGGGCCAGATCGTGGAAGCCCAGGCCGTAATAGAACATGAGCCCCTGGACGAACGGGTGAAGAGGAAAACCCAGTCCGCGGAGGAAATGAGGGAGAAAGACAACCCTCTCATGAGGCCTGGGGGTAGGGATGAGTTGCCCCGCATCTGGAAGCCGGTGCACGATGTCGTCAGACAAGTATCCGGCCGTCCTCAACTTTTTGATTTGCCCCTCCGTGACGGAGGAGGCCATCCATCTACCTCCCGCTCCGGACATGATTGGAGTAGGTTGAGGTGGGAAGTGCGGGCTTGGGCTTTGGAGCTCGAGCGCGCAGGGACGAATAAGCAAAGGAGTAAGAAGGCGTGAATGGAAAGGGCGGATTCTTATCCCCTTATATGGGCGGCCAAAACTACGAGCCCCCACCGGCCTAATAAAACTCGCTTATCTCCCAAGCGCCGCGGTTAATGGCGCGGTTGGGTTACCCACGCCCGTATTGATGAGAATCCCGGAATAAGGGGACACGATCTCTGCTTTGACAAGACGTGCCAAGGAAACCGCCTCGCTAAACGCGCTGAGGTGGAACGGTAAAATGAATAAAAGCCTGGCCGTGGCGTGAGGTCACGCTACGGAATACGTCAGCAGATTAGATTGGTGCAAATGTTATTCTCTCTATGGTGGCATGTGGAACTTATTTTGCAGAGCCGGACACTATCCTGGTGTTCAACATCTTCTATGAAGTATTCGGAGGAGGAACCCGCCTTGCAATGCCGAAGACAACTTGCGCGCCGGACTCGTCGTCATTGAAGCCTGGTTCAGGGGCTACTGAGGGAGTCCTGGATTAGGGGGTGTCCGGATGGCCGGACTATGACCTTTGGCCGGACTCCCGGACTATGAAGATACAAGATTGAAGACTCCGTCCCGTGTCCGGATAGGGACTTTCCTTGGCGTGGAAGGCAAGCTTGGCGATACGATATGAAGATCTCCTCCCATTGTAACCGACTCTGTGTAACCCTAGCCCTCTCCGGTATCTATATAAACCGGAGAGTTTTAGTTCGTAGGACGAACAACAATCATACCATAGGCTAGCTTCTAGGGTTTAGCCTCTCTGATCTCGTGGTAGATCAACTCTTGTAATACCCATACCATCAATATTAATCAAGCAGGAGTAGGGTTTTACCTCCACCGAGAGGGCCCGAACCTGGGTAAAAACATCGTGTCCCTTGTCTCCTGTTACCATCCGCCTAGACGCACAGTTCAGGACCCCCTACCCGAGATCCGCCGGTTTTGACACCGACATGGGACCCTTGGGCGGCCACCGACCTACTTCTTCCTCCTATATATACCCACGTACCCCGAAAACATCAAGGGAGCCAATGAAAAACAATCTCCACCGTCGTAACCTTTTGTATCCACGAGATCCCATCTTGGAGCCTTCACCGGCGCTTCACCGGAGGGGGAATCGACGATGGATGGCTTCTACATCAACACCATAGCCCTTCCGATGAGTTTTGAGTAGTTTACCACAGACCTTCGGGTCCATAGTTATTAGCTAGATGGCTTCTTCTCTCTTTTTGGATCTCAATACCATGTTCTCCCCCTCTCTTGTGGAGATCTGTTCGATATAACTCTTTTTGCGGTGTGTTTGTCGAGATCCGATGAATTGTGGGTTTATGATCAAGTTTATCTATGAGAAATATTTGAATCTCCTTTGAATTCTTTTATGTATTGTTGAGTCATCTTTGCAAGTCTCTTCGAATTATCAGTTTGGTTTGGCCTACTAGATTGATCTTTCTTACAATGGGAGAAGTGCTTAGCTTTGGGTTCAATCTTGTGGTGTCCTTACCCAGTGACAATAAGGGTTGCAAGGCACGTATTGTATTGTTGCCATCGAGGATAAAAAGGTGGGGTTTATATCATATTGCATGAGTTTATCCCTCTACATCAGGTCATCTTTCTTAATGCGTTACTCTGTTCTTATGAACTTAATACTCTAGATGCATGCTGGATAGGGGTTGCTGTGTGGAGTAATAGTAGTAGATGCAGGCAGGAGTCGGTCTACTTGTCACGGACGTGATGCCTATATACATGATCATGCCTAGATAATCTCATAATTATTCGCTTTTCTATCAATTGCTCGACAGTAACTTGTTCACCCACAGTAATACTTATGCTATCTTGAGAGAAGCCACTAGTGAAACCTATGGCCTCCGGGTCTATCTTTTATCATATAAGCTTTCAATCTACTTTTATTTGCATCTTTACCTTTCCAATCTATATTATAAAATACCAAAAATATATTTATCTTATCATACTATCTCTATCAGATCTCACTTTCGCAAGTGGCCATGAAGGGATTGACAACCCCTTTATTGCGTTGGTTGCGAGTTCTTTGTTTGTTTGTGTAGGTGCGTGGGACTTTTGAGGAGCCTCCTACTGGATTGATACATGGGTTCTCAAAAACCGAGGGAAATACTTACGCTACTATTGCTGCATGACCCTTTCCTCTTCAAGGAAAACCAACTCAAGCTCAAGACGTAGCATACTACCACACCCACAGCAGACACCAGAAGAGGCCCTTTTGCGTTAACGCTGCGAGCTGTAGAACCGCCGGAGCGGTACTACCATGCGCCCTTGTGGTACTACCACAAGGCAGGGTTTTAGTGGACTGAGAAGGCACAGATGAATAAAATTACATCCGTGACTACTTCGGCTGAATTTAGATCGGAGCAAAAGTCTGACACGGTACTACCACATCCAGGGAGAGGTACTACCGCATAGGGTGCGGATGTAAAAAATTACATCCGCCCCTACTTCCGCATGAGTAGCAGTGCTGGACCAGAGGTTATGGTACTACCTCATCCTAGGAGCAGTACTACCACAAGGTGGTGCGATACTACCGCATCCTCGGGCGATACTACCATTAGCCTCTACGGTATTACTGCTCCCTTGAGCAGTACTACCGCACGCCATAGCACACTACCACTTGGAGACGTTCATTTTGCAAAGACACTGATAATAGATTGGAGCTCCAAAGAGGCAAGGGAAAGGTGGTGCAAAGGAATAGACGTGTACGTGATGATTCCACCCTAACCTTTTCGAAGCGGACTCCCTCTTAATAGTACGACTTTCCAACAACTCAAATCCACCAAAAGGAAACATAGAGAAACACCATCTTTGAAAGAACTCCGAGGGGCACGCAATCGTCTTGTGCCTATACATGAGATACCCGAAATGCTCAGTGCACACGGTTAGTCCACAAAAGTATTGTCATCAATCACCAAAACCACTTAGGGACAAATATACCCTTACAGCGGGGAACCAGATCTGAGGCAGCAAACGACGGTGTAGCGGGAACAGCTCTAGTGCGATGGACGGTTGCGACAGTGGAGCGGCAACAGTGAGGCGCAGGACGGCGTGGTCGAAGTGGTTCTGTTACGGTGCACGTCGGTGTCGATGTCGTGGAGGAAGCTCTACCTCGGCTTTAGCTGCTAAGTCCTTGAGGGGGTTGTGGTTGCGGTTGCGTTGGACGACGACGTCGGGGTACCGGCTCCGGCGTGGCGGAGGAGGGCGGTAGTTGATTGGGCGCTATGGGGTGGAGGACGAAGGAGGCTGGGGTTTCGCAGCTGGTGGAGAGGGTGTTTTGGCCCCGCCGGAGTATGAATGGGGAAATGGAGGGAGGGGGAACTAAGGGGGAACAATGTTTCGGTTTGGGACACGCTTGTTTGAAATTTGGGGAAAGTTACAAACTTTGCCCCCATCTAAAATTTTGGACATACTGCGGGTTGGAGGTAGGACAGTAAACTTAGGTGTCCCAAATGTTGGGCGGGATAGATTTCGGCTGAGCGCATGGGTGTTTAGGCGCCCACGGCATATGAATGCTTCTCGGAGGCGGTTAAGACCGACATCTTGGTGAAGTTACAAACCTACCCCAGTTTAGACCTTTGGACATCAGGCCGATAGGCTACACGGGCCAGAGTCAGGACAGTAATTTCCTACCACCAAACATTGGTCTCCCGCGGTTTCGGGTGACCAGAGGCTTATTTGGCGCTTCGTTCAATATTTGGGAGCAGAAGCATTAACGTTTTTGGTTCTCTTGAATTGAACTTTCATGATTTGTCAAACTTCACAAATCTTTACTCTTGAAAATCCTAAAGCTACAATTATTTTGGAATGGAGGGGGTACATTTGAATATACATTGTACATGAGTATGTATTAAAGAATATGCAACTTACCTTAGTTCATGCATGGTTCCAGATATAATATCCTTGGTTGCAAACAAAAAAATAGTTAGACATGCGTATGAATATATAGTATGTTCAAACGCACAACAAAGATTGATGCCCTCTTTTAGATCTGATTTACAAATGTCATCATCTCGGTTTCAAATAGATGAATGCACTTCCTATGAATTCAAATCTTCTAAACCCCCCTTATGTTGAATTCAACATGTATTCTATTTCGTAGCTAGCAATTTGGAATGTATCCATGTAAGTGACAAATGTATAAAATGCTTCACACTAACAAAATGGAGTGCACTAATTAATGTTTATATATAAATTGCAAAAGCAATGCATTGCCTGTATTTCAAATCGCTCTCACTCTATGGATCGATAATATGAAATAAACACATGCACATGCTAGAATTCAATAGAGTATGGGTGTCTGATAGACCAATTTTCGTTCATACGCAAATTGCAAAATTCATGATCTCATCCAAAAATAATAATGCCATTTATATTTTAGTTTAATGCGTAGAACCTCCTTTTACACGTAGATGCACTATGCCTCGGCCCATTCTCACAAAGGCGCTATATATCTCTCTACCTAACGCATAAGTGCACACACTTTATATGCATCGGCATTTCTGTTTCACACATGCTCACAATCTCTCCGGGGTGTCGGGTGTCTCACGCACATGCTCTCTCTCTCTCTCTCTCTATATATATATATATATATATATAATATCTTTCTGACTACTATGTACCACTCTTTTCACTAGTCTCAGTTGGAAAACACTATTTCTCTCACATGCATATATACACATGCACGGTCTCTACTAGTCCTCTATAAGCACATATATGTGCCTACGTGTCTCCCGCACGCACATTATATTTAGGCCTCTCTCACACACATTTCCCCCTCCCCCTCCCCCCAGACACACCTCTCTCTTAGTAGTTGGCAGATATGATTCCACCAGATCATTCGGTAGGATATCCCTGACTATTAGGCTGGATGGTAATACGAGGCAAAGTTTTACCCTAGTTCGGACCCTTGCATTTGAGGAAAAAGACTACTCTTGGTATTGTATATTAGTGATAGGGGTGTTTACAAAGTACATGTGAATATCAGGCATTGTGCGTGTGTGTATACTATCAACGAACTAGCCCCCAAGCTTCTATAACATACTCGGGGCCTAGGGTTACAAATAATATAGTCGGCTTATCACCAGTGGGGATAGAGTCCTCCACGACTCTAGTAGCTTCATGTTGTACGCCGAGTCCTCCACATGGGTCTTCGTATAATGCGTCTCGGTCAAACCTATGTGGCGCAGGTTGGAACCGACCCATGAGTCCTCATGTTGACCCACCACAATTAGAAATCATGTGCCCACCCCAACTAGAAATGACGTGCCCACCGCACCACACATGCAATCGTCCACTAAGAAAATAAGCATATACAATAGTACAATGTTATACATGAAAGTTAATTGCATGGTGCATCCAAAAATATTTGTTCTGCATTGTGAATGTTTATATTTTCTCCTAAAATATTAGTCACGCGAAAGAGAAATGAAGGGCATATCTCTCGTTGTTTCCACCGGACACCCCCTCTTTCTACACCATTTTCACGTACGCACACAAACTATCCCTCGGCGCTCTAAAAGTATGCATGCCCATGACACATTCACGCATGACGGTCATTGTATTTCAAGCGAAATCACTATACGGTCACTGGACTTCAGAATATGCTCATTACGGTCATTGTATACATTCTTGTGGTGATCATACGGTATCTAGCTCACGATACGTCTCCGTATTTTGTTGATGACACTGACGGACTTTGTATTTGATGCATGCTCCGTATTTTGTTGACGACACTTACGGTCATTGTATTTGATGCGAAAGCATGATATGGTCACTGGACTTCAAAATAAGCTCATCACGATCACCACATACATTTTGTGGTGCTAACCAACCTGTGGTTGGATGGTTAGGAGGACAGTGGTTTATCGAGCCCACCAGTGTTAAAGTCCTGGTGCTCGCATTTATCCTGGGTTAATTTCAGTATTTTCCGGCGATGTGCGTTCAGTGGGAGGAGACGTTCCACTCGACTACGAGGCACCTATGGTGACTTCGTAAAATTTCAAGAACATATGTTGGCTCACTCTCTCGAAGGTGCTCATAGGGGTAGGGTCTGCATATGTGCACTTATAACGGTGAGTGCTTGCGCGTATATATGAGCCCTTGCATCTGTACCGCGTTAAAAATACATGTCGTGATTATACAGTCACTGGCTCACCCGTACAACTCTGTATTTTGTTGATGACACAATCAATTGACCAGTCAAACGTTCCACGTGGAGCAACTAGTGTTGCACCATCGGGGCACGTAACCGTGGGGCCCACCTGTCAGCGCGTATATGAAAGAAAGAAATGGTAGTTTGAGTATGTACTATGTTAATAAAATACATTTTAGGGTGATCATACGGTCACTAGCTCACCATACAGCTCCGTAACTTGTTGATGACACAATCAATCACTACAAAAAAAGACACATCCGTGACATTTTGGGCCGAACGAAACTTTTTTCTGTCATACATATGACACTTCTATGACGATATTGTGACAAAACCCGGTATCATCATCGATGTGGTGGGCTCCTACTTCTATGACAAAAAATCATGATAGAAAATGGGCTTTTCGTCCTGGGCGGGCTAGAGACGCAACTGCATGACATTCTTTGGGCCGTCCATGATGGAAAAAACCATGGTAGAAGCAAGGGCGAGGAATATTTCAGGGAGTTCCCGGTTACGGTGGGAGGTCGGGGGCCGAGCGATGCGCGTTTCTCTCGTACACGTACGCGCATGTGTGTGAGGCATTGGGCTCTAACTGAACCCGAGTGATTGCACTGCAGGCTACGCGTTGCTGAACCCGAGCGATCGATCGATGGCTGTTAACTGAACCCGATCGAGCGATTCCTTCGCTACTACTACTAACTGAAGCCGATGGATGCTGCCTCTCTGGATGAACAGTGAGCGTTGTGGGGGGAGGGGGTGTTAGATGAACAGTGACCGGTGGCGTTGCCTCTGGATGAACAGGACCCCGTGGTATGGAGGGCTGGATGAACATGACGACCCCGTGGAGGGGTGGATGAACAGTAGACGGCGGACGGGTGCCCATGGAGGGGTGGTTGAACAGTAGCCGGTGGAGTAGCACGCGGTGGAGGCTGGATGAACAGGAGCCCGTGGAGGCTGGAGGAGGTCGACGGTAGCCCGTGGAGGCTGGAGGAGGTTGATGGTGGAGATGAACAGTATCCCATGGAGTCCCGTTTTGCGATATGCTACACCCCTCCCGATGAACAGGACCCCCGTTTCGACCGTAGCGCTCCAACACAAGTCCGTTTCGTCCGTTTTGTGGTACACCACACCCCTCCCGATCAACAGGACCCCCGTTTCAACCGTAGCGCTCCAACACAAGTCTGTTTCGTCCGTTTTGCGGTACATCACACCCCTCCCTATCAACAGGACCCCCGTTTCGACTGTAGGAGGTCCGTTTCCTCCGTTTTGCGGTACGCCACACCCCTCCCGATGAACATGATCCCGTTTTGAATGTGGCCGGTCGAACACAAGGCTGTTTCCTCCATTCTGCGGTACGCCAGGCCTCGTTTCCATCGCTTGTTCCGACCAAGCCGGTTGGCTCCCACGCGTTCCGTTGCCTCCCGATGAACACGACGCATTCCGTTGCCTCCCGATGAACACGACGCATTCCGTTGCCTCCCCATGAACATGACGCATTCTGTTGCCTCCCCATGAACACGTCGACGACGCTGTTTCTCCGTTCCGACCCAGCCATGTACACGAGCCCTGGCCGTACGTACGCGTGAGTAGGCATTTGGGACCCCGCCCGTATGTACGTACGTGGCCGTATTTTCTTTCTTGCACCCTGGCTGTTGTACGTACGTGTACATGCTACGTGCGCGGCTCTACTACGACATGTGCGCGCCTCTACATCGACCAGTATGTATGAGGGAGTCCTGGATTAGGGGGTGTCCGGATGGCTGGACTATGACCTTTGGCCGGACTCCCGGACTATGAAGATACAAGATTGAAGACTTTGTCCCGTGTCTGGATAGGACTTTCCTTGGCGTGGAAGGCAAGCTTGGCGATATGATATGAAGATCTCCTCCCATTGTAACCGACTCTATGTAACCCTAGCCCTCTCCGGTGTCTATATAAACCGGAGAGTTTTAGTCCGTAGCATGAACAACAATCATACCATAGGCTAGCTTCTAGGGTTTAGCCTCTCTGATCTCGTGGTAGATCAACTCTTGTACTACCCATATCATCAATATTAATCAAGCAGGAGTAGGGTTTTACCTCCGTCGAGAGGGCCCGAACCTGGGTAAAAACATCGTGTCCCTTGTCTCCTGTTACCATCCGCCTAGACG
Organism: Triticum aestivum; assembly: GCF_018294505.1. Lineage (NCBI taxonomy): Eukaryota > Viridiplantae > Streptophyta > Magnoliopsida > Poales > Poaceae > Triticum > Triticum aestivum. The sequence goes on along the minus strand of NC_057798.1, from coordinate 521,885,058 downwards.
CACAGTTCGGGACCCCTACCCGAGATCCGCCGGTTTTGACACCGACATTGGTGCTTTCATTGAGAGTTCCTCTGTGTCATCACTGTTAGGAAGGATGCCGCACCCCGTCTTTAAAGGCGGCGCTGTTGCTAAAGGAGCTTTGGCTGTCGGCCAAACTCTCCGGCTAGGCAGTTTTTGATGACCGCCTGTACGGCCGCCGCGCCGACGATGACCTCTCGGGTAATCAAAAGCAATCTCCACATCAGCTTGGAACTTGCCGAGCAGTTAGATCCGATGGAGCTCTCTTCCCTAAACGAGCTCTTAGATTGCATCGCCGCCCTGGGAGTCGCTTCAGATTATGGCCAGATTGGGCTTAAACCCGATCAGAGAGAGATTGACTCTCCCCGGGTCACCTAGCACGTTGAATTGGGGGAGGAACAACATCCGCGGAGGGGAGGACGTTGCCCAAGCCCTGAACCTAAAGTCAGGCAGCAGGTCTGATTCATTGAATAACGTCCAAGAAAACAAGCTTCAGTGTTCGAAAATTTCTTGGCCCCTGAGTCTTAGATCGGGCGAGGTTCCGGATTTAAATCCACCTGCCCACCCAAATATAAGGGATCTATCCCAAATTCGGCAAGAGCCCGGGGAAACAGTACACCATTACTGGGCCAGATTCCTCCTGGTTAGGAACGGGATAAAGGACTGCCGCGAGAGGGATGCAATTTCATTCTTCTGTAACAACTGCACGGACATCGGAATCCTCAACGCCATAAGTCGCCGCGAAATTACACGCTTCGCTGACTTGACATCCATAGTACGAAAGTACTATGCGACAGAAAGCGTTCGAAAAACCGAAACAAAATTCTAGGACAATCCGACCCTGAATACAATCCCAGTCCGAAACAAAAGGGCGCATTATCGCCAGGCACCTGGGCCAAATAGCAAAAAACAAAAACCCTCTATAGGGTATGGAACCGTACTGGAGGGATGGCTCAATGGACCCTGTAAAATTCATAGTACAGAGGAAGTCACACCAACTCATAGCCTTAGAGCATGTTGGATACTCCGGCAGGTGGCCAGAAGTGGCGAGGAGCTTCTAACTCCAGAATCCGCAGAGCACCACCCCAGAAACGCCAGTACGGTGTCAACAGTCTTCGAGACTTTCGCATCAAACAGTGCGAGGAAACGAACGCTCCGCAGCCTTACCAAAGTCTACCAAGTAGCGACAATAAACCCATGGAGTGACACGGCTATTACCTTTAATGCCAGTGACGAACCTAAATTCCGGACAGCCCGAGCACCAGCCGCACTGGCCCTCAGTCCGATAGTGGACGGCTTCCGGCTTACAAAGGTACTCATGGACGGTGGCAGCGGATTGAACCTCATCTATGAGGAAACCCTGCGAAAAATGGAAATAGACTGGAGCCGCATTGAGCGAAGCAACACAACCTTTAGAGGAATAATCCCCAGCCAGGAAGCATGCTGTTCAGGGAAAATCACACTGGATGTGGTGTTCGGCACGCCGGATAATTACAGATCCGAGGAGGTCACATTTCAAGTGGCCCCGTTCAGCAGCGGATACCACGCTCTGTTAGGGCGAGAAGCATTCACAATTTTTCAAGCTATACCCCATTACGGGTACATGAAGCTCAAAATTCCCGGACCCAATGGAATCATCACTCTTGCTAGTGATCCGGACACAGCGCTCCGCACCTAAAACAAGACAGCCGCACTGGCCCTCAAGGCTTTATCCGAAGCCCTAGCGGCCGAGGAACTAACTGTGTTGCACTCCATGGTGGACAGGCATGACGTGATACTCGACAAAAGATCCAAGTCCACCTCCTTCAAGCCGGCAGACGAAATAGTCAAGTTCCAAGTCCATCCAACGGACACTACAAAAACGGCCTCCATCGGGGCACAACTAAACCCTGATGTAGACGCCGCACTCAGAGAATTCCTATGAGAAAATTGGGACATTTTTGCCTGGCACCCTTCAGACATGCCAGGAATCCCACGCAGGCTGGCCGAGCACAGCCTGAACATCCTAAAAGGATTCAAGCCCGTTAAGCAGACTCTTCGGCATTTCTCCGAACCCAAGAGACAAGCCATGGGAGAGGATCTAGCCAAACTACTGGAAGCCGGATTCATCAGAGATATAAAACATCCAGACTAGCTAGCAAACCTGGTGATGGTACCAAAGAAGGACAAATCCTAGCGCCTATGCGTCGATTTCAAAGACCTAAATAAGGCCTTCCCAAAGGATCCCTTCCCCCTCCGCCGCATTGATCAAATCATCGATGCCATTGCAGGACACGATTCATTGTGTTTCCTCGATGCATACTCTGGCTACCACCAAATCAAGATGGCAGAGTCAGACCAAGCCGCAACGGCATTCATCACCCCATACGGCCCATTCTGCTTCAACACAATGCCCTTTGGGCTCAAAAACACCGGCGCAACATATCAGCGCATGATTCAGACATGTCTGGCCAACCAGATCAGCAAAACGGTTGAAGCATACGTGGATGACGTGGTCGTCAAAACTAAACACGTCGAAACTCTAATAGACGACTTGAGGCTCACGTTCGATAACCTCCAAACATATGACATTAGGCTTAACCCGGAAAAATGCATTTTCGGCGTACCAGCCGGAAAGCCCTTAGGCTTCATTGTATCCGGTAGAGGAATTGAAGCAAACCCAGCAAAGATCCGAGCTCTGTCACAATTGGATATTCCAAAAGATCTCAAGCAAATACAAAAATTGACTGGATGCGTGGCGGCTCTAAGCCGCTTCATCTCCCGCTTGGGGGAAAAGGCATTACCCCTTTACCGCCTCCTCTGACGCACCGAACACTTCGAGTGAACGGATGCTGCCACGGCCGGACTCGAAGAAATAAAAGCCATACTGGCAACAAACCCTGTCCTAGCCGCGCCGAACATCGGTGAACCAATGTTGTTATACATCGCGGCAACTCACCAAGTTGTAAGCGCAGTCCTTGTTGTCGAACAAGAAATAGACGGACACAAATTCCCTGTCTAGAAACCAGTGTACTACATGTCCACTGTCCTCACTCCATGCAAGTCCCGGTACCCGCATTACCAAAAAATAGCATACGCAGTGTTCATGGCATCCCGGAAGCTAGGACACTACTTTCAAGAGTGTTCGATAACAGTAGCCTCCGAAGTACCTCTTAACGATATCATAAACAACCGCGACGCAACAGGCCGGATTGCCAAATGGGCCATTGAGCTCCTCCCGTTCGACATAACATATAAGCCACGGCGAGCCATCAAGTCGCAAGCCTTGGCCGACTTTGTCGCGGAATGGACTAAAGCCGAACTCCCTAAAGAGTACGGCACATATTCCAACTGGACCATGCACTTTGATGGCTCCAAAATGCTGGCAGGTCTAGGGGCTGGCGTCGTCCTGACGTCCCGAACAGGAGATACAGTCCAATATGTACTCCAGATAATGTATACGGACTCCAACCATGCAGCCGAATATGAGGCCCTTCTACATGGCCTCCGGATGGCAGTCTCCATGGGCATTCAACGCCTAAAGGTGCATGGGGATTCGAACATCGCGATATCCCAAATAAACGGAGACTTTGACGCCAAAGATCCGAAAATGGTAGCTTACCGCAACACCGTCCTAAATATGTCAGCTCGGTTCAAAGGGCTGGAATTCCACCATATAGCACAGGAAAATAATCAGGCAGCAGACGTCCTGGCATGCATCGGCGCAAAGCGCGATGCAGTTCCCCCCAACATTTTCCTGGAAAGGCTATTCAAGCCATCCGTACAGTGGGAAGGGAATCCGGAATTAACAATCCAGACCAGGCCGCATCACCTGACCCCGAACACCCTGACACAACGGAAGACTCCGTCAATGAAGTCACACCCTCAGCCCACGTAATAATGGCGGTAATTGCCGTGTGGACAGAACCATTCTTAGCCTACTTAACTAGGCAGGAACTACCCGAGGACCAAAATGAGGCATGCTGCATAGTGCGGCGATCTAAAGCCTATAAAGTCCACGAAGGAGAGCTTTATAAGAAAAGCACCACCGGTGTCCTTCAAAGGTGTATCTCCGAAGAGGAAGGGCGGAACCTTCTGGCGAAAATTCACGCCGGACTCGGCGGGCACCACGCCGCAGCCCGAGCCCTTGTAAGCAAGGCCTTCCGTACCGGATTTTATCGGCCGACGGCCCGGGCAGATGCTCGGGACTTAGTCCAGCGATGCGTCGGTTGCCAATTATTCGCTAATCAAAGCCACATGCCGCCTACCGCCCTACAAACCATACCCATCACCTGGCCTTTTGCGGTCTGGGGGCTTGACATGGTTGGACCCCTTAAAGGAGGAACCCACAAGCAAAAATACCTACTGGTCATGGTGGATAAATTCACCAAATGGATAGACGCCAAGCCTGTAAAGACGGCCGAGTCCGGACCGGTGATAGACTTCATATCCGGGGTTGTACGCCATTACGGCGTCCCCCACAACATCATCACTGACAATGACACAAACTTTACGGCCAACGAAGTTAAACTCTGGTGCAAAAACATGGGCATTAAGCTCGACTACGCTGCAGTCTATCACCCACAAACTAACGGTCAAGTCGAGCGAGCCAACGGTCTCATCATGAGCGGCATCAAACCCAGACTAGTGCGATCCCTCAAGGAATCTAACACGCACTGGGTACAGGAGCTTGACTCCGTACTCTGGGGGCTGCGGACCACGCCGAATCGCACTACCGGATTCACACCATTTTTTATGGTATACGGCGCAGAGGCAGTCCTGCCCTGCGACATAATTCATGACTCACCTCGCGTGCGCATGTACGAAGAAAGAGAAGCCGAGCTCGATCGGCAGAACAGCTTGGACGCATTGGAGGAGGAGCGCGACATGGCAAAAGCCTGTTCCGCATTCTATCAACAGCAGGCTCGAAGATATCAAAGCAGATAAGTACGGGCCAAAACTTATAATGTTGGCGAACTATTTCTACGCCTGCCGGACAAGAAAAAGGACAAACCAAAGCCCAAATGGGAGGGTCCCTTCATAGTCGACCAAGTCCTGACTGGTGGAGCGTACCGTCTGCGAAACGCATCGGACAACCGACTCGAGCCGAACCCATGGAATGTCGCACGCCTACAAAGATTCTACGCCTAGTGCCGGACTCTGTGTTCGTCTCCTTCCTCTGTCCCTTTTTTTATTTATTTTAAATTAGCTGCCTGGTATTTCTCTCCTTCTCCCTCCCTTTTTCTCCCAAGCCTTTAGGGGCTTGCCACCCGCGATCATTATACCTGGGGGCTTCTTTATCAGAAGTTTATATAAACGGGCCTCATGCCCAAAACATGTGTGACACTTCCGCATGAACCTTTTATACACCATTATATGCATCGATATGACTTAAGTTTTGGCTAAGCTGGGTTGCCTGGCTCCTGTGCTTACCCCTACGTTCCCGTTTGTTCGGCTAGGTGGTAAAGGGAGCACCTCTGCGATTGTTACTGTCGGGTCAGCCGAATGTGTACCTCAGACTGGGTGAAGCCGAAAGCTAGTGTTCTTAAGGGAATATTCGGTCGGTGAACTAAAAGATGATATTTCTTGTTTATTTATCTGCCCCCAGATGCTTTTCTGCTTTTTTCGCAGTCTGAACATGCACTTTAGGGCATGCCTACCAGGGAAAGGAACCCCTAATGGAACTATTCTCCCTGGAAGATGTTTCTTACTAACCATGTAATATAACATAACTAGTTGGGCACTTGTCTGCTAAAGCACTTATGACCCCTACGCCTGGTCTCCATGCATGCCCCGGTTCTTACATAACCGAGAGGGTATTCAGACACACTCCAGACTATCGGGTCCAGAGGTTGAAGCGAAAAGGTCCGCAATGACAAACAATCTACAATCCGGCTAGACGGCATTTTACATGTCATTTTAAATTACATAGCCAATTTGACTAGGCATATTCTTCTTCAATACCATCCAACAGGCTGTCTAATTTACAATCCTGTTGGGAATACTTGGCAGCCAGCTCTATCTGGCCATACACTAAACTTACAGGGATCTCCTTCCCGTCGGGCCCACAGGGCCGACCTCGGCCATGTGGTTCGGGTCAGCCTTCGTGTACCGAGCCTTCACCATGGCCCAGGCCTCCTGGGCACCTTGACAGCAGGCCGATATCTTCCATAACCGGAAGAGCTGCCGCACTCCCTTCAGCTTCTCTGCAAGCTCTCCAAGGCCTTCGGGCATAGAGAGGGATGGCCACATAGCCTGGACGACGCCTTGCATCGCCTGCCGAACATGTTCGTGCAGTTGCAACTGCTCGGGAAGAAGGTCCCCCGCTGAACCGGGCATTTCCTCCGCAGGACGACCTATCAGCATATCTACAGACATAGCTCTGTCAATCGACTTCCTCGCTGAACTCTTTTTTTCGAAGATTCGCTCAAGCACTTACTAAAAATGCCGCGTCGAAGTCGCCGATTCTCCTTTACGGAATCAGACAGCTGAGCACGAACATCCTTTAGTTCCTCGCCCAGCTGGGTATTAGCGTCTTGAAGCTTGTTCTTCTCTTGCCTCACCCTCGTCAGCACGCTCTCGCCGGCCTTTAACTGGCGTAGGAGTTGTTGCTTGTCCGGATTCACTCCGGCCCCATCTGCACTGTTATTGTTAGAATTGCACACATCCCGCACTTCACAACAGAATTATCTTTCGAAGCATATATTACCTGAGGGGGTCCCCTTGGCATTCTCTGAAGCGGTCAGTGCAGCCTCAAGTTGGGCCTTGCACCCTTCCAGCTCCTGGGACAGTTGCGTATTCTTTTTTGTAAGATCCTGCATAAACATATGATCCTTAAATCAGTTATCTTAACTGTTTCAAGTCTCGGGGGCTACTGACATATATAACCATCAGATTTACTCACTCGTATGTCTTTCGCATACTGCTCTGTGGCTCTGGCTAGACCACTTTGAGCGGCACGGAGGTACGCATCTCTCGTATTAAAGGCGTCCAATGCCTCTTGGCAGAAACATGCGTCACGAAGAACAGCCCAGCGATGCCTCTGGTTCATGGCACTCTCCACCTCTGAATTGGTGGCAGATAGCCCGTTCGCGTCCTCTGTGGGAGGAGCGTCCGGCGCGCGCCCCATGTTCGCCTCCGCTTCCGGACCCGGCCTTGAAGCCTGGCCGATGGATATAGTCCGGCGGGCGCTCTTCTTCCTGAGGAGAGCATGAGTGTTAGTGTGACTTGAGGGCATAAACCCTAGGCGTTAACGCTGCACGCCGTACCATTGCGCCGGAATCTCGATCCGGTCCGCACTTCTTTTTGACCCACCTGGCTTCAATGGCCCTTGTTGGCTACCCACCGCGGGCTCAGCCCTCTGCCTCAAGGATTTCCCCTGCAAACCGAAACACTATTGGTTCACGACAATTAAAATAAAGCATGGATGGATCCTCTTGAAAGTACTGGAACTCCAGTCTAGGTTACCTTTGAGGCCGGGAGTAGTCCGGGATAGTCGCCCGTAATGGTCACTAAGGTATTGTCCTTACTCAATTGATGAAACACCCCATCAATTAGCTCCACACATAAGTCCGGGTCCTCGGGTTGTGGAGGAGCGCTGTTTATCTCCTTCACAGTCTGGCGCAACTCCTGCGTAAAAATTGCTAGACTAAGTACTCAATTATGGGAATTTGAAAACAGGTAGGCAAGTGAAAATGTTCGCTCACCCAGCTTGGAGGACTGTACATGGAGAATCCGCCCCGTGGGTTGACATGGAGGAATTCCTCTTCTTCTCCCTTGCACAAAGCGGATAAGATCTTCGTTAGAGTGGCAACCGAATCCGGCCCCTTGCGACCGCACCGGGTGGCGTCGTCCTCCCCGTTGAAATCCCACATGGGGTGGCCTCTGTACTGAAGCGGCTGCACCCCCCGCATAATGCATGTGGCCATGACCTCAATCATGGTCAGTCCGGAATGAGCCAACAACCTTATCCGGCTCATCAGGTAAAGGACGTCCCTGTCAGTTTCCCTCTGAGGGTTCCGTGGGCGCCAGCTCAGGCGTTTCTTCAACGGAGCGTTATTGAATTCAGGGAGGCCGATCCGTATAGGGTCCGACAGGGGGACGTCGTCCATATAAAACCATTCCGAAGGCCTGTCCTCGGACGCCTTCTTTGGGGTTCCAGACAGATATCCGGTCCCGGCGATGCGCCATAGTTCGGCTCCGCGCACATAAATTAACCCCTCCTGAGAGCGGGGCACAAGGCAGAACAACCACTTCCACAGCGCGAAATGGGCCTCGATGCCCAAAAATAGCTTGCAGAGGGCCATGAAGCCCGCAATATGCAGTACGGAGGCAGGCGTGAGGTTGTATAGCTGGAGGCCGTAAAACTCCAGTAGACCTCGGAGAAACGGGTGAATTGGAAATCCGAGTCCTCTTATTAAATAAGGGACTAGGCATACCCGCTCTCCTTTGGAGGGATTGGGGATGCTCTCCGCCTGATCTCCGCCGCTATAGGTGGCAATCCCGGCTCGAACTGGGACAATATATGCTGGGGGGAGGAGCCCCTTGGATTGAAGCACTACTAGCTTGCTATGCGGTACGGAACACCGCTCCCAATCTCCGGGCCGAGGGCTGGAGAGGCGAGAGGAGGAGCTGCTTCGACCGGCCATGGTGGAATGGATCTCTGTCGAAAGCGCTCTGATAGATACTCGCAGAGGGAAGGTGGTGTGAATTGGATCTAAATCCCCGTCTCTTTTATGGGCGGCTCATTTACGCGGCCGGGGGGGGGGGGGGTAAATGAAAAAAACTCCCTGGCTTTTCGCATTCGTTTGACATGTGGAAGATGGTCATTATTGGGCACAGAAGCTGAGGAGAGTAGCATGCACTAGAAGCCAGACACTATTCGACAGGCACATGGAATTTGGAGAATAACCCACCTTGCAATGCCGAAGACAAACTTGCGCGCCGGACTTATCGTCATTGAAGCCTGGTTCGGGGGCTACTGAGGGAGTCCTGGATTAGGGGGTGTCCGGATGGCCGGACTATGACCTTTGGACGGACTCCCGGACTATGAAGATACAAGATTGAAGACTTCGTCCCATGTCCGGATAGGACTTTCCTTGGCGTGGAAGGCAAGCTCGGCGATATGATATGAAGATCTCCTCCCATTGTAACCGACTCTATGTAACCCTAACCCTCTCCGTGTCTATATAAACCGGAGAGTTTTAGTCCGTAGCACGAACAACAATCATACCATAGGCTAGCTTCTAGGGTTTAGCCTCTCTGATCTCGTGGTAGATCAACTCTTGTACTACCCATATCATCAATATTAATCAAGCAGGAGTATGGTTTTACCTCCATCGAGAGGGCCCAAACCTGGGTAAAAACATCGTGTCCCTTGTCTCCAGTTACCATCCGCCTAGATGCACAGTTCGGGAGCCCCTACCCAAGATCCGCCGGTTTTGACACCGACAATGTACGTACATGTTCGTGACCAGAATGACAACGCTACGTACGCTTCGACCAGGTGGGTCCCGACTGTCAGGCAATTCCTTGCGTGCGAAGATGTAGCTGGTGGGTCCCAGCAGTCAGGGGGGCGATTCTTTTTTTTTGCCTGGACGCACTTCCTTGCGTGCGAAGATGTAGCTGGTGGATCCCAGCAGTCAGGGGGCAAATCATTTTTTTTTGCCCGTAATATGGACGCACTTCCTTGCGTGCAAAGATGTAGCTGGTAGGTCCCAACAATCAGGGGGAAATGTTTTTTTCGCGAAATATGGTGGCCCGTCCGATGGGTCCCTGTTGTCAGGTGGATGAATAATTATTTTTCGTGTAATAAGGAGGCACTTCCTTGTGGCTGCCGTGGACCCAGCTGTCAGCCTCTCCACGTACAGTACTCTTCTGATGGAATTTGGTCATTGACCACATTGACCACGCCGTGCTGAGAGCACCACGGTGGTGGACGACAGCCAGGCCTAGGAAGGGGACGAAGCGGAGCTGGGGAAGACGCAGCAGTGGATGCCCACGCAAAGAGGGGTACGAGGGTTCACTGGTTCGGCTGCGGTGTGAGGCTGCTGTCGCCGCAGAATAACAGGGGGTGTGGGTGAGTAGAGGGATGGCCTGGCCAGCAGTGGGAGTAGTAGGGGGCGATGAGGCCTCCGCGGCATCACAGCCGGCCATGGGAGGCAGGAGCATGCGGCACGATCGGCGCTGGTTTGGGAGGCTGGAGCAAGAAGACCAGAGGTTGAAGAAGCACTACGGTCGTTGGATGAACATCGTACGGTATCAGGAGCTAGAATTGTTTACATTGACTAAGTTGACAAAGCCCTCCATCCCCGTCAACTTGGTAGGCCCACAAGTCAGCCTCCCACTATGCTGGTTTCCAGCTGGCAGGGGGAGTATTCATTTTTTTGTGCGTAATAAGGAGGCACTTCCTTCCGTGCGAAGATAGCTGGTGGGTCAGACCTATCAGTGGGGGGCATGTTTTTTTCATGAAATACAGAGGCCCTTCCGGTGGGTCCCAGATGTCAGGTGGAGGAATCATTATTTTGCGCGTAATAAGGAGGCATTTCCTTGTGTGCGGCCGTGGATCCAGCTGTCAGCCTTTCCACGCGCAGTCTAAATCCGATAGTGTCGTTCGTTGACCACGTTGACCACGCTACGCCGAGCGCACCCAAGGTGGTGGACGACGGCGAGGCCCTGGACAGCAATGAGCCGAAGATGGGAAGACGCGGGAGTAGAGTCACAGACGAAGAGGTGTATGAGGGTTAACTGGTTCTAGTGCGGTGTGGTTCGACAGTCGGTGGAGAAGAACATGAGGTGTGGAGGGGTGGAGGGATGGCCTGGCCAACGGTGGAGTAGCGCTTTATAGCGAAGCGTGCTAAGCAGAGCTGCTAGCAGCAGGAGGCGGGAGGTGGTCCCGGCGGCGCGGGAGGAAGAAGACGAGAGATTGTAGATGGATGCCGGTCGTTGGATGTAAATCCAATGGCTAACATGTCAGAATCATTTGTTGACTAAATTGACAATGACTTGCGTTGGCTTCGACCTATTGGCCCACATTTCAGCCTCCAAAAATGTGGCACGTATTCAATCCATTTTTTCAGAATTTACAGTCTTTTTTTGCGCGGTAGAATTTACAGTCAATTTGATCTCTTTTTTTGAATTACAGCCATTAGCTGGGCTGGGTGAACAAATAATGTAGCGTCCATGCGACCCATTTATTTTATTTCCTAAAAAATTATAGGCCATTTGCACTATCTCGAAATACATGATTTTGCTGGGCTGATTCTAATTATAATGTTGGGTTGGGCCAGCAATGTTATCAAAAAATAAAAAGGGGCTGAGCATTTTGTTATAAATATATTTAAATAATAAGTGATATTATTACATTTTTCCTTAAATCTTACCAAGCTTTTGTACACAATCACTAGGATTTTCGTGCCAAAACAATCCAGGATTTTATTATTAAGAAATTATTTTAATAAGTTAATAAGATGTGGGATATTGTTTTCTTACATATGTAAGTATCTGTTAAATATATGATGACAATAAAAATAATATATAATAACATATAAAATAATTTAAATATATATAATATAGTTAGAAGGGAAACATAAGTTGGACCTGGCGTTCCTATTCTTATATAGAAAAATAGAACAGACCTCTATGTTTTCTTCAAAAAAACACATAAATTGGGCTGCCGATATTCAGGAAAAATAAAACCTTGCATGGGAGGTCCATAGGCCGGTCGATACATGACGGCCCTCAAGAAAATTCAAACAGGCCTATGGACCTCCCATCCGAGGTCGTGGGATACGCATGTTAAAAATGAAAGCCTAGACGGGGCAACCCAAACCCCAGCTGATACTTGCTGGCCCAGTGATAATAAATGATACCTGCCAGCTCCCCGGCTTCGTTGTGAATTTATCTCCTATAGTAACTACATTGAAGCACCTAAAAATGTAACTATGTTGACAAACCCGTGGGCCCCAATGTCAGTATAGCATTAGGAGGAAGTATTTTTTTGATGAGGCACTTGCTTGCGTACAGCCATAGACCTGGTGGGTCCCGATTGTCCGCCTCTCCACGTACAGTCCTTTCCAGATTCCTCTTGTTTGTTCAGCATGTTCACAATGGCAGACAACGGCGTTGCGGCGAGCGCACAAAGGCGCAGGAGGGGATCCGACCACCTGACGAAGTGCCTTACTATTAACGAAACTACTGAACTAGCCTAGTGGCCAAGTGACACTACCCGACAGTTGTTCCGCCCGGGTTCGATACCACCTCACACCTGTGCAGGGAAAATATCTCCAAATTTTTTGCCTCTGCCTTTATTGACATGTGGGTCCCCATTGTCATCTAGGCACACCACATCCAACACTTGCCAAAACTTCGTCCCTTGTTTTCTCTGTGTTTCGCACGCTCGACATTGTGTGGGCATTTTGACTGTGCATCATATGAAGATGTGCTATGCATGAATGTTGATCGACATGATGTTAACTGGCTGGTAGTTCCATTTTCGACCATGAATAAACCTTCCAACATGATGTTAACCCTGTTTGAAAAGGCCGTGTTAATATAGATGCTTTGCCTCTGAAAGTTGCAGTTTCTTATCTGAAACTGAACTTGCAGTTTCTTATCTGAAACTGAAACTTGCAGTTTCTTCTCTAAGAATCACATTGTCTGCACTTTTATACTCCTATGAAACTACATTTTTTTAAGTGCTAAAAATAGATCTCTAGAATTCATAAAATACTTCATATGCTCAATACTGCAAATCTGAAATTCAAAAGACATTCATATCTGAAAGTACTCTCAAAATACACAACACAAAACACAATTCGCAACCTGCAAATACTGACAACCCTAAGCTCCTCCTGACAATTCACAAGCTGTCCGACTATTGGGCTGGGGGGAGGGCAGTCCCCTCCTATTCCTCGGCAGCAGACAGCCGCCCCGTGAGACGATGTGAACGGCGAGGGAGAGGATGGCGGGGAAGCGTCGCTGGGCCAACTGCTTTTCTCCTCTTGTAGTTGGGTTCGGTCGACGAAGACTCCACCGGCTCGCTCTGGCAGGACATCCTCACAAACGGCACCCTATGGATGCTCGATCCTTCAATCCCTGGTGGATGCTCCATCTAGGATCGATACTCCCACCACCGCTCCCTTACGATCGGATTCGGTGAATCCGTTTGCTTCATGGCCTAGAGGAGCAGCTCTATGTACTCCGACGTGACTCCCTCTGGGTGTATTGCCGCCTTTTCGCTCTGTTGCGGATATTTGGCCATGGATGTCGCCGTCACCGCTAGTTGGTCCTTGTTGTCAAACCAAGACTGTATCTCCAACATCCTAGCTAGCTTCACAGGGTCGCCGTCTGCGATCCTAACGTATCAGTTGTACTCCTCCATCGATCTACTTCTCCACGGCACCTTCACTCGCCGGCGCTGGTTTTTGAATGGAAGAGGAGAGGAGCAGCGCTGGTTTCGGATTAGAACGGGAGAGGAGCGATGTTGGTTTTGGACTGGAATAGGAGAGGAGGGGCGGTTGTTTTGAAATGGAAGAGGAGAGGAGGGGCGCTGGATTTAGATTGGAACAGGAGAGGAGCGGCGGTGGTTTAAGAGGAGAAGAGCGGAAGAGCGGCGCTGGTCTTGGAAGTATTTTTTTGTCGTTTTGTGTATTTTGGGTCAAAGTTTGACCACGTACTGTATTTGACAAGCAAAATGTGAATGCATGTCACCAAAAATTGTATCGTTTGGTTCGTATCTGAATGTACTTTCAAATTATATTATTTTTGAAATGTATAACATATATTTTATGTGCAAAAATCATGGTCAATTATGACCGAGAATAAAAGGGAGACTAGTTAATGTGGGGTCGCTTTCTTAATTGAAGGGTAAATTGATTTTGATTTTTGATCCAGTCACAGCGCGCTGGCCCTCTCGTCCAATCCTAAACGCTGCCGCACACTCCTCACCCTCTTCTCCATTGCAAAACAACCTCGTCTCCTCTCCATCATCTCCATTCCAAAACCACCGTCTCGCCTCTCCCTCTTCTCTATATAAGACCACCGTCTCTCCTCCCATCTTCCAAAGCTAGCATCGGATCACTCAGAAGGACATCTATGGAGAGGATGCAACAGCGAATCAGGCAGATCGCCGAAGGCAACCAGGAAAAGTTAGCCAGGTTGAAAAGGACGGTGCGGGCCATGTGGCAATGTATGCGAAAGAGCGAGACGGCGGCGATGAGGGTGGTGATGCACATGTACTCCTCGGCGGCAGTCACACCGCAGTCCTCCGAGTTCATCGAGTATCTCCTCTAGGCGATGGAGTAGACAAATTCACCCGAGGCGACAGTCAGGCGGAGGTGGTGGGCATACAGGTTGAAGGTCGAGCACCCAGAGGATAACGAATCGATCCAGTACGGTGTGCCGTTCGTGAGGGTGCAGAGCCAGCCGGAGCCACATGAGTATTCGTTCTCCCACCGCAAGAGGAGGCTGGATGGCACGACATCACTTCCCCGCTGTTCTCCATAGTTCCCTCGACGCTAGCCTCATTTCAACGGTGCTGGTAGGGTTTAAGGTAAGCTTCGCACTAACCTAATCTTCCACCTGCTCATGCTTACAATCAGTGTGACAGCTAATGAAAATCATGCTACAATCAGTCTCCGAGTACTACGCCAATCACCCAAAAATAGCTCTAGACCTTTGGGTCAAAGTTGTGACACAGTGTACAAATAAAGAAAAATAGATTGGTGCTTCTTTCAGAAAAGAGTACTCCCTAGAAAACTGCCAATATAAGCTAATAGTATTTGGTTAGAGGATTTGCTGCCGAGAAAGATCTGTCCACAAAGAGCGCCACACATCCCCTTGGTGGTGGTGGATGCCAATGCATGCATGCATCATGGTTGGTGTCGGTAATTTTTACTTGGCACACCTCGCACTCTGCATATATGCCGGTTCCATACGTACATTTGTGCAGTTCCACCAAAATGCAGCTGAATAACCCTGTTTGCATAGATAATGAAAAAGTGTGATTACATTATAGTGGCACTAGTTGATGAAACACCCAAAATAAATAGAAGACAATATTGCGATAGTATCATAGTATGCCATGCTGCGAGGGTGAGATGGGCCCTGCGACGCCTCATACGGTACGCCTCATACTGGACATCGTCCCAAGTCTACCAGATACACCTTCTGCCAGTGATGAACATCAGTGTACAGCGGTAGTACAAGGAGGCGCCTTGAGACATTCAAATCTCTATTTTTGTACAGATCAACTAAAATTAAGCACCCTAGTTTGCAGAAACGCTTAAACATTAACAATGGGACTAGTTGATGAAACATACATTAACAAAGAGAAGCACTTTCTTTATCTACATTGGAAATGAAATGACAGAGATGACACACGCTCTCTTTTAACTATACTATTACTTCATTTTATCAGTGACACTAGGGTCGAGCAGGTGGAAAACAAGGTGTACCGTGCGTCGCAAGGATGGAGGCCGGGGGTGCTTAGACTGGGATGCTGAAGCTGGCTCTTTCAGTCACCAACATGGATGATTCAATTCATGGGACCTTTTGGTGCAGTTCACCTAAAATGAAGCAATGTCCCGTGAGCTAGCAGCTTCTTCTTCAATTTTTTTAAGAAAAGGGCTCCAGCCCCAGTTCCATTTCCATCAGAAAACGAAACCCACAGAGCTTCTTCTTCATTAGTTGCAATAAAATTGAGCAACATCAAGGTTGGTTGTGAAGCTCCTAGAATGCTCAACTATAATTTGAATATCATTTGTGTAGTTCAACTAAGATCGAGCGTGAAATGTATATCTCTGTTTGCATAAAAAAGGTGGAAAGGAGGGTGACTGACAAGTGATGAAACATGCATCAAATGAAAAGAAGCATGTTCCTTATCTGAATGGCAAACCTACAACTACAAGGACAATAGAAATTTCTAAAGCAGTGGCATTGCTAGATATTAGTGTGGGCATTAACATTAACTATGACAACTGTTAAATACGACATTACTTTGGGCACGGCGGAGTAGGCGGACCAGGACAGTTGCATTTCTAACGAAAAGAACGAACTTATCTTAATGGGAAATTTAGCAGGACATGTAAAAAAGTGCCATTGATTCATATTACTGGAGGCATTACATTGAAAACAACATTGGTTTAACGTGTCCTTACTTTTAACAGTGCGACTGCTACATTTTACCAGTGGCATTACATAAGAGTGGCTCGGGGCAACAAACATCAGAACAGGACATCTGGGTTGGTCCCATTTTTGTTCGGTATAGCCACCTTATACTGTGTGAGGCTAGCAAATCTAGTGCTGGACTTACTCTATTGACTTGTCCCCTAGTCCCCACTTTCTTTCCTTTTTCAACCAATAGATTGGGTTTATATTGAGTTTGTACTGTGTTTCCCTTTATTTCCCTATTATACCTAGAGACCAGTTGGATAGCCAGTCTCTGCTACTTTTTGCCCCCATTATTTCCTCTTTTGACCAAGTCCTTGATTCAGGTAACAAATCCTCCCCCACCCCCACCCCCTTTCTTCCTTGTTTGAACCAAGTAGTACTAGATTCGAGTGCATGAACTAGTTTTACCTCTTAAACGTAAAAAAATTAGGTGGTTTTCGAACAACTGATCAATCCTATCTACGAGGGGGCCTGAGAAATAGTAAAAGATACAAATGCAGCAATGTCAGGAGCTCGGGAAGTAGAGAAAGGCCGGTTTCGAAGGAAGTTATACGTGATGGTCGCCGGGATGTCGCTAGGTGGGCGGCGGGAGGCCGGATCTGCCCACACTACGACAACGAGGAAGAAGGGGTCGGAGGCCCTCCCTCGCCAGCGGTGCTTGGGAGAGAACGGCAAGGAAGGCTGATCGGGACGCGCCAGCAGTGGGTAAGAGCCGTCGCCGAGGACGACCGCATGAACGTTGCACCTTCTCACCTTCCCCGGCGGAGAGGATCCGGCTGGATCTGTGACCAGTGGTGAGCAGAGAGAGAGAAAGAGTGTGGCCACCACCATCGTGTTTAGATCTGGAGAGGCCGAGACAGTGTGAAGAGAGCAACACTAGCAAGCAAGCGCGGAGGCTCCTGCCTATATAGTGGAGTAGTACTAGTTTTCTTTTGTCTACCGGAGCCGGCTTGACCTCGTCAATGACTGTCGAGAAGTCTTCATGCACGTGGCCCGGAGGCGTAGTTGTTGTCATTTTGATCTGAAGTGCCGGATTATAACATATAACACGAAAAAATGCCACATGACAAGAAATCATGACCTCACTGCCCAAAGGAGACAACATGAATCCCGACGGACAAACTAGACGAGGAACAAAGCTCAAATTAAAGATAAACTCGTAGAAAAGGGGTCCATCAATAGATGTCCTAATTAACATAGCCGGCTTGACCTAGATGGCAGCCGAGTAGTCTTCGTGCATGTGCCCCCAATGACTAGCCCAACTCAATTGTCGTTGTTTAACCCTCGTAGTGATCCGAAGCACATGACACCTAATTTTGCGAGATGACAAGAAACCTTTTTTTAGATTTATCACCACAACTACAGCCATGTACAACAGAGCCTGCACGATATGTAGACGATAACCAATCCAGGCGTGTCTGCTGGAGTCTGGTCACATGCATGGACAAACTGATCTTCTGTGTCTTGCAGGGATTGTCCAGGCACCGACGTAGTACAACACTTCTCTAGTACTATCGCTCGTCTCCCTCTTCTATTAAGTCACCCGACTTGCGGGGCCGGGGAGTGTGCCTATGGTAAGTTCTCAATTGCGGTCCCACATGTGTGTGCAAACGTAATATGACGCGCATTTGGAGAGCAGCGTGCCAGACCGACCGACCGTCTGGGGTGCGACGTGAACACGATGGGCGTGCTATATACTCCGTACATGTGTACCACCATTTTCTAGAGGCTTTGCTCCATGGCGCAATCCATGGATACAAAATTAGTATACTATACTATTTAAAAGTCGAGGGCGGGGCTTGCGCGGTAGGCGGCGGGGCAGTTCTGCCTAGTCGGTTCGACAGAGACGCGAGAAGACGAGGGAGTAGGCTGCTGCAAACGTAGGGCTGTGTGATTTGACAACGAGTTACTGCTGGACAGGTGGGGCCACATAATTTTACTTGCCATTATCATTTTAACTGCAGCGCTACGACCGGTGTGAGTCTCCCGATTCCTGACCACCTCCATACAGGTGCCTCTCCCAATGCTCCACCATGTAGACTGTAGTAGAGGCTGGCTCTTGCATGAGAGCCCACTTCTCCACTTTTTCCTTGCCTCTCTTTCCTCCACATATGCAAAAATGCCATGTAAAGTGCACTATTGTACTTAGGTTGGTCGTAATGGAGAGTATCATGTACTAGTATCATGCATATGATACTTTTGTATGATACTACATCCGTAATGCATAGTATCATGTGTTGGTATCATAGGATAGTTTATTTAGTGTCATGCATGACACATAGTAGCACATCATTTAATATGATACTACAATATCATATTATGATACTCAACTCTCTCTTTTCATCATTTAATTCGATGTCACCTCATCAAGATTGCATAGTTGGCATGCATGATACTACTCCCATTTACAAGCAGCCTTACTTGCTCCTACAGGTGCTAAGCTTGCCACATAGGCATAAAGTCTGATGTGGAAAGTTAATCAAGAAGAGAGAGACTAGTTTCCTGACCCAAGGAAGAAACGGTGCTAAGCGCATGTACCTAGGTGAGAAGACAATTTTGAGTCTATAGCTAATTAAATGAAGCAAACTTAGCAACAAAAAACTAATAAGCACACCATTTCATTGGAAGAGTCAATCCTTGGCAAATGCAATAAATACTAGTACTCCATGTGTCCCATAATATAAGAATGTTTTTGGCCCTACACAGGGTACGAAGAAAGAGATAGAGAGAAGTAAAATAAATAAATACAGCTATAGCCAACCTTATAGCTAACCTTGTTGTAGTATGAGTGACTAAGTGATGACTATGTATGACATGCCAACATCAAATAGCCTAACGCACTGTGTTAAATCTCCAAGGGCGCGACTGCACATGTGACGCGACGGTCGTGGTAGGCGCGACCATGATACGGGCTACTGGCAGCCCTTGGATCTGAGATCAAACGGTCGCATGCTAAGTTGCTGAAAATTTGCAGAATAACCCTCCCGTGGAAACTGACAAATTTCCTCCCGTGGGCCGGAGTAGGTTTCTCGATTTGCATGCGGGTTTAACGGAGGGGTTTGATGGAGGCGAGGAGGCGTGTTTAGCCGGGCGTGCAGTGGACGGTGCAGTACTATTCGATTTGACAACTACAACTAGTATATTATAAAAAACAAAGAAGAGTAGTAGAGATAGAGATAAGAATAGAGACCATCTACTGCTTCGTGGGCTACTCCTGCGCTCCAATTGGTGGCTGCAACGTCCCCTACAGCCACTTCCTCCTGCGCTCCATTCGGCGAGCGTTGTTGACATTTGGGGAGCGCACTCTCGCGACTGCTAGCAGCGATGACTTCACCAACGACGACTTCTTCCCCGACCTCAGCAACCTCTTCCTCAACAACATGGGCGACAACCTCAATGCCAATGGTGCTGCTCCCATTGCACCGTATGTGTTTCTGTCCTTCCTGTTCAAAATCGTGGTAGAATTCATGTTTCTAGTCTATGTCCTAGACTCGATCTGTTCATCTACTATGCTAGTCCGCATGATTAGTTTAATCTCTGTTATAGCCGTCATGATTTATTTTGTAGTAAATCTCGTAGTAACTTGCTCATATATTCAACTGGTGGAACGTCCCCTACAGCCACTCCCATTTCATGGACGGCCTGGTCGATGCCTCCAAGGAGCCCTTCGTCTACTGCTACGAGTGCCCGGTGCCGTTTTGGGGATCGCCGGTGGACATCGCGCATCACCTGACACAGGCGTGCGGCGATCACTACTGGCCCTTGGCGAAGAACAGCAAGTACGAGATGTGCTACCCGTTCACCGTGCTGGAGTCGCTGGAGGATCAGCGCCGCCTGCTAGTCTCGGAGGAGGATGGTAGTGTCTTCCTCTTGATCGTGGCCACCGGCGAGGCCCATGCAGGTCGCCGCCACATCTCTGTAGTGTGCGTCGGGGGCGACGCCGCTGACACTAACACTGACACGAGGCCGATGTACGGGTGTGTGCTCACCATTACTACCCCTCGGAGGTACGTAGGCGGCGACACTGGCTACGTCAAGCTGACTTGGACTCTGCCGAGCTGGGACCTTCCCGCCGATGTGGACATGGAAGACGCATGGTATTATTTGACCCCCAACAATGTGCATGGGGACTCCAAGAAGGTTCACCTGGACATCTGCATTACTAAGTTAAATGTTGATCATTAGTCTTCGCTCAATGTAATTCGTTGTCTAAGCATGTGGAGACTTCCATGCATGATCTTGCTCTATTGGAGTATCGCGCATGAATAAAAGTGTATCCCTTTATGGTTTAGTCTAGAATCTTCCATGTACGGATTTTTACTACAGTACTCGTGAAAGACTTATGATGAACCATTTCCTGCAAAGCACAATAAGAGTTATTTCTTCACAAGTTTTGGATGCAGGTTGAACAGTTGAACGCTTTTGTTTGCAAAAGATACTTTTTTATCTATTTCACCTCGATGTTTCTGAGCTCTAGAGATGAAATAATATCCGAAGAAACCTATCGATACCTGTTACACATGAGATGACCCCCACATCCTTTGTCAAAATAAACAACACCCCGATCAATGCATTTCACTCTTTCGTGCAACGCACGGGCACCTTACTACTATAGATTAGTACGACCAAAAATTGAACTAACATTATATATAGTACGATAAATGATGATGCATGTCACCTAAAATTTTATCATTGAAAACTATGTTCAAATACGATATTGTTTTTGTTGACATGCACTAACATTTTGTCAATTAAATCTTCAGTCAAATTCAATGGGGGATAAACCACGACCGATGTAGTAGTACTAGTGTAGAGGGTGACGCTGCACGGGAGTCTCACCTCTCACCCCGCTCGTGGCGCGGCAGTAAAGCCGTCATATCACAAAACCCAACCATTCCCAGTAATAAGTGGCCTGGTAAAATAAATGGACAAGCAACCATCACATTCCTCAGTCTTTTTTGCATTTCATCTCTCTGCATTTACTTTTTCCGGTTCATCTCGCACACTCGATCCCTAGCTACTACTCCTAGGGCCAGTTCTTTTGGCGGCTTCCCCAGCTTTTCCCATAAGACTAGTCACAGTGGAGAGTAATGCTTCCAATGCATTGGTGCTTACGTGAGGTGTTAAGCGCATTTAAAACCTTAGCAACTAGTCTCCCCAGTGCATTAGTGCTTAGCTTTTGTAGCTGAGCCTCCCTCATTGAATTGTTTAACAATTAAACTCCATCATTCATTGGCTGATAGGCATTTTGCATAGGTTCACGTGCTTAGCACCGTTTCCTCCTAGGGTCACCCTAATGCTCTCTCTTCTTTAATTGCTTTGCCATGTCATTTTCTTGCCTATGTGGCACCCTTAGCACCTGTACACCGTGGAGCACTGGGAAGGGCCAAAACAATAAGGTGCCTCACTCATTTATTTGGGCTTCTAAACTAGTACAATACCTCCGTCCTGGTTTATTCCTCACCATTGTAATTTGTGCTAAATTTTGACCAAAGATTTAACTAATAAAATGTTAGTGCATGTGACATGCACGACATGCACTAACATTTCATTAGTTAAATTTATGATCAAAATTTGACATAGATTACAATGGGGACCAATAAACCAGTACGAAGGTAGTAGTTATAGGATTACTAATCTAGAAGCCTAAAAGAATTGGCCCCTGGTACTCCTACTAGTAGTAGTACTCAAGTTCGAATTCCAATTGCATGGCACAACTTGTTAGGCAAAAAATTTGATTCAGGGTGTGGGAAGCGGTTTGGGAATTTGCATGCCTTTCCAACCAGTTAGATACTCCATACAAAGAGGTAGAGAGAAGTAAAAAAATACACTTATAGCCAACCTTATAGCCAACCTTGTTGTAGTATGAGTGACTATGTGATGACTATGTATGACATGCCAACATTAGATAGCCTAACGCACCGTGTTAAATCTCCAAGGGCGTGGCCGCGCGAGCGACGCGACGGTCATGGTAGGCGAGACCATGATACGGGCTACTGGCAACCCTTGGATCTGAGATCAAACGGTCGCATGCTAAGTTGCTGAAAATTTGCAGAATAACCCTCCAGGATAGGATATTCACCCATAGGTCTAGAATCATGCCATGCAACCCTTTGATCTCAGACCCAAGGGCTCTCGGAAGACCATATCATGGGAGAATGGAAAGACACTACCCTGCCATTCGCATGCTGGCAGTTCGCTCCTACTCGTCCCTGCACGTCCTTCAATACTACGACGGTTCGCTCCTAGTCGTCCCATCCTTTCACATTACGGCAGTTCCACCAATCCTAACCCTCCTTCCAAATCCATGGCATCCCAAATCTCCATGATCGGCGGTGAGTACAAGGTTAGAACCATCACCAGTGATGAGTTTGACGTCATCTACACCCGTTCTTCCGCGACGGTGAAAGGATGCCTTTCTCGCTTCAGACGCATGTTCGAAGACTCAGATGATGAGTGGGTCACTGGGCTAGATGTTGTGTACACCACAATCCTGGGATGAGAGAAGGATCTAAAGGACGAAGAGAGGAAGAAGCCCGCCGTGATCCAGGTTTGCGTGCATGACTTATGCTTGGTCTACCACATATGCCATGCCAACGTTGAATGCTTGGATTTTAAGGACTTCCTCGAGAGCAACCTAGTCAAATTCATTACTGTAGACTTTGGTAACGACAAAGAAGTCCTGGGTTGGATAGGCCTCATTGTATGCAACACCTTCGACCTCCAGAAGAATCGGCTGGTGTCCTCTCATCAGCCTTCAATGGTGACCCTGGCAGGAGCCATGGTTCATCCTTCGTACGATAAACTGGAGAAACCTCCATACACATTTCATCGTTATGCATGGCAGCGGAATGTACTAGATATAGAAGTATCAGCCAAGAGGAAGAGGGACAAGTACGAAGTCGAGGATGTGGACGAGGACTCCGAGTAAGGTGGCAGTGTCGTTGCTCATGGTGGTTCGAATGCCGTGTCTACCAGAATAGTTTCAAAGTTTAATTTCAGGTGTGCTTACTTTAATTTGAGGGGTGTGTTGTGCTGTGCCCCCAGCAGAACTATGTTATGTTTCTTCTCGTTACTTTAATTCTTCAGTACGTACATACTAGTATTTCTTAAATTTCATCTTTTAGTTGGTATAGTACCACCACTCATTTCTTCACATTATATACGTACAATATATATGGCCAACATCATATAGCCAGCAGTTTAGTTGTCAAAAAAATTCAGGGTGCTTAGTTTTGTTAAAGAATTCCAGGATGCTTAGTTTTATTTGAGGGGTGGGTTGTGCTGGACATCATTATTGTGACTAGCCTTTTTAATAGTACTATCTGCATAATTTGGCGATGAGCGCTCTCTATTTTACCACCTTTTTTTAACTTCAAGTTTTGCTCCATGGCGCAATCCATCGATACTACTATTGTACAAAAGTATACATTTTTTGAAAGGTACAAAAGTATACATTTTTTGAAAGGCTAGAGGGCGGGGCATTCTAGCTTGGTCGGTTTCACAAGAGGCGAGGGCCTTTGTGATTTGATGGCTCATTACTGCTGGAAGGCGGGGCCTTGTGATTTGACTGCTCGTATAAATGCGCCGACAACCCGAGGAGGAGCAAAGAACAGTGCGGTATGCTCAAGTTTTCCACTAGAGTAGTACTACGACGGAGGAGCACGAAGCACGGAAGCCCAGTGCCATATGGCGATAAAAAATGATCTAATTTGCTAGTCATCTCATTGTTAGCATTGTTCTATTCATTCCCTCAAAAAAAGCATTGTTCTATTCATGCCTCGCAGAGAACATGACAAATGCAGCGAAACACCCGAAGCAAAAGATGAAACACAGGAGCAAAAGAAGAAGGAAGATTATCACCCCAAATGATCTAATTCGCCGCGGAGTCGTAACTGCTTCTTCATCGCCTCCACGACCTCCATATCCTTGCGCATCTCCTCCGCCATCTTCTTCATTCTGTCCATGACGTGGGATTTCTCGACGCGAGCCTTCATCATCTGTTCCACGGCCACATTATGTACCTTGACAGCAGCCGGGTGCTCGATGCGGAGCTTCGCCAACTCCTCCTTCTGTTCCATGACGAGGGCCTGCAACATCTTCATCGAGGAACTACTATTCTCATGCAGCTTCTTCTAGCCGGCGTTGTTCTCCTTCAACAGGTCGATCTCGTGGTAGAGCTTCGCCTTGTCCTCCTGACGTCGCAGGATTTCGCCGATCGCCTTCTTCTCCGAGGCAATGCTCTTCTTCAGCAACATCACCAAGCCAGCGGTCAACTCCCCCTGCTTATTGAGCTCAGCGGGCATGTCGTCGAGGCTCTCCTTCAGCAACTCCATCAATCGTTGGATGAACTCCTTCTGCTTATTGAGGTACTTATTGAGCTGATCGGGCATGCCATCGAGGGATAACGACTTTAGCGCCGCCGGCTCGGCATGTTCGCCTCCACGGCTAGGGTGCTCCTGGGAGCCATCGCCTGCCCGTGAGAGATCTTTCGAGGTCTCTGCATGGCGGCAAGCCCTATTTTTTTCTTGTAGCCTTGGTTGCCGCTCCCTTGTTACGAGTAGTTCTCGACCTAGAGCTCTGCTCACCGGCCATGGCAACGATGGACGAAGAAGAAACACTTATGAGGAGGAAAGGTAGAGTAATTTTTGGTTAGGTAGTTCCCCTTTTTATAACCTAAGTACTAGCACTAGTACTAATACTTGCATAGTGGGAACACGTTCAGGTTTGGTACGTACTAGTAGGCGTGAGCAGGCTTTCGAATGTGATGGGAACAAGGTAAAGATTAATTGATGGTTTTGGTTTCGAGGCCCGAAACGGCTCCCGATGAGTTTAGAGGAACATAAATTTCAAGTACTACACTGCTCAAATGCGTAAATATTATGTTACTGTCAAAAATTGGCACAAAATACGAAGGAGAGCAATGGAAGTACTACTAGCAACCCATGATTTAACTACTCGCATGTGCGCAGTGGAGTAATAATGTCTTTCTTCCGCCCTCACGTCCACTCAATTTGCATGCGTTGTATTAATTGACCATCAATGAAGTGAACGACTTTACACGCGTCAAATTATCACATGGGGTGGATCTTGGTACAAAATTGCGTCCGCCCGTGTACCCGCGTGTGCGTGCGAGGGAATGAGTGCGTGCGTGGCGTGCGTGCACATCTTCGCTTCGTGCATGTATCGCCAGTATGGCTCAGGGAGGACGAATACATTCTTCTGGAGCCAGCAGCACGTCACTGTGATCAATCCATGCAAGGAGGTCGCGACAACGCCTCCACATGTGCCACGTGGCTTCATGAACTGTAAGAGAGACACTGTGTAGCATGCCATTGGAATTCTAATTTACGTGTTTTGCACATACTCGAAGTACTAGTAAGGTACACATGCATTGCACGCATCAGATTTTGCAACCAAATTATGAATAAATACCACACTATAGCATGTAAGCTCTGAGTCATATATGCGTGATGTAGCCCTTCGTTTAATTCTTATAGTTCATCTCATTCAAAATCAATTAGTTTTTATAAAAAAGCTAAGAACGCGGGAATAGGAAAAACATGGGATTATAGTGGAATGTCATCTTGAATCCTACAGGATTGTACGAGTGTTTGATTGTGCATAGAAAAAACGCAGAATTCTTTCAAAGAGGTTTGAGTGGATGGGATGTTTCCTATGAAATCTAGTGCAAATGGATCATATGAAAAAATTACTATGGTTTACAATCCTACGAATCAAACAACCAAGATAGGAAAAATTCCTAATGATTAGAATCCTCCAAAATTCCTTTGAGAATCCTTTGAATCAAAGAAGCCCTTAATCTATTTTATGATTCATGGAATTGTGTGTTGTAAAGCATAAAGTAAAAACAAATAATGGCAATTCAACTATAAAAAAAGTTTGGGCAGTTATGATACAGAAGATTCTAGAACAAAAGAGAACCACTGTTGTTTTGAGGTTTGTGCATTATGCTTAAGTTCAACCATGGAGTCTACTAAATTGTACATGTGGAAAAATCCGGTGGGGGGCTAGAAGATGGTGTGAGGGGCCGAGTGGAGGGAGACTATGAAGGAATGCACAAGTGCGAGATCGATATTTAGAGAGAGGGGGCGAGAACGTGCGCTGTTGCATGCAGTGGCGGAGCCACGAAAAATAAATGAGCTAGGGGGCCAAGCATTGCTAATCCTTTACGAGGAGGGTCAATTCATGAACTTAAACCATTTTTAGCAGCAATTGTCTAATGATCACATTCATATTAGCCTCGATATATAGTGATGTTAGGGGGGTAGGGCCCTTACTGCCCCCTTTCTTTGCCATTGTGCACGCGTCTGAGAGATGAAGAGGAAGGCATGGATGATGAGAGGGGGACGTTGGATACATAATTAATGTGGGTGTATTAGCTATATATGTTAATCCTATATAGAGGGGTATAGATTGATCGATGTGGACGTGGGAAAGAGGGTGAGACCTCACTAGATATATTGATTGATCGGTTTGTGTGGAAAACTATGAAAGACCTAGCTATATACACACATACATAGAGGAACAATGATCGTTGCGCATGCATGCGTGAGAGATAAAGAATGCCCGATATGATGGAGAGGCTGACCTGAAGAAAAAGGTTGCATGTGTGCGATGGATAATGTCGACTGGTAGTGTGTGTGCATGCATGCACGAGAGAAAGTTAGTGGTACAATTATAAAGAGAAGACAACTGTGTGGGTGTAAAAGACTAGGTGAGGTCATAATCAATGTAAAGTTGAATTCAAATATTTGATAAAGAGATCCTGATGTTTGAAACCCATGCATGCATGAATATAACGGAGATCTGCGCGGTGTGGTTTGGAAACGAGCATGTTGTAATGTATACACATTGAACAAGGTCAGACTGATTTGAATTTGAGATAGCGATGGCAGACATCATTTGGCCACGTCGCATCCGTGCATGGACACACTATTCTAATTGGAGATGATGGGCGGCTTCGTATCACATATCTATATCTATACCCCTATATATATTATATTTTATATATTTTTATATTGTGTGCGGGTAACTTTAACTTTGAAAGATGGTCGTTGGATGAGGCGAATCCGATGGTCCAAAGATGGCAAATTTGAGTACTACTGGCCGTTGGATATCATCTAGATTCCACCAGATTTCGCCACATGTATAATCTAGAAGACTCCATGGTTGAACTTAAGCATAATGCACAAACATCAAAACACAAGCACTTCTTATTTGTTCTAGAATCTTCTGTATCAGAATTGCCCAAATGTTTTTCTACATGATTTGCCATTATTTGTTTTTACTTTATGTCTTGTAATGCACAATTCCATGAATCTTAAAATAGATTAGCTTTCTTATAAAAACTAGATGGTTTTGAATGAAATGAACTATAAAAATTAAACGAACATCTACATCAAGCATATATGACTCAAATCTTACATGCTATAATGTGGTATTTATTCATAATTTGGTTGCCAAATCTCATGCGTGCAATGCACGTGTACCTTACTCTAGTCTAAATGGTGTTTGCATGTGTGTTGTGTGTGTTGAGGTGCAAATTGTCTTTTTTTTGGTGCACGTTAAGCTTGTTCTTCCGAAATTTCAAGTCGCGCCTTGTTATGCCGAAAATTCAAGCTAGCGTCTCTGTCTATCGTGTTGTGAAACTCCCGCCTCTTCAACCCGCGCCTTGTTAGCCCGAAATATTTAAGATATATCTTTGTCTCGTTGTGCTCCGACAACTCCCTCCATCTCAACCCGCGCCTTGCTATTCCGAAATTACAACGCGTGCGAAAACTCCCACCTCCTATGAAATCCCGACACGCGAAATGCCTGTGGTACCCCTGAACCGAAAGAACCGCCTCAAATCGGTGGGGGTACTTTTGTAACTTACCCAACATTTCGGACAAGCACGTCCCTAAGCCATGGTTCCCACTGCCATCCCATCTGCCCACCCATTCTTACACCGAGGCCGCGAAAACCTGCGACAAAACCCCACACCCTGCTCCGTCCGCCACCCAGCCGGGGCCTCTTCCCCGATGACGTCATCCACAACAACACCTCGGAGTCCCTCATCCACCGTACCGGATGAGGATCCATCGTCGATCTCGTCGTCCTGCCGGTTCAGCCACCCCGTCCTCCACCTCCAAGGAGCTGCCCCGACGTTCCCCTCGTCTTTCATGCCGCCTCCATTCCCACACCGCCGTCTTCACCTGCACCACCGGAAGAGCATCATCATCACCGTTTCCTCGGATGAAGCTGCGGCCTACTCGGCGCCACCAAAGAGGTTGTACACTAATCGCCGTATTTTCTTCTTCATTCGATCTCACGGTGCTGCCAGCGCTCGGTCCCGAGCGGACACGGCGCGGCTCCGTCCACGGCAGCGTCGCCGACCACTTCCTCCACGGCGTCGCTCCCTCGGCGGCGACGTCCACATCAGTAGGAGCTGCTGCTGCTTTAGCTCTCGCTTGCGCTGCTGCTCTGCTCTTGCTCTCGATCCCTTGCTTGGTCAGCTCTTGCTATTGCTCTTTCTCGCGCTGCTGCTCTCGCTCTTGCTCTTGCTTGCGATGCTGCTCCGATTTAGCTACACTTCAGTTGACTGAATCGAATTTTGGGTCAGTCAATTTTCAGGGGGTGGGGGGCTCGCCGGGGTGAAGGAAGAACCAACCGCATCGGGGAGGGGGGCTCGCCGGAGAGGTACCCCACTATCTATCTTAGGATTCAGGGTGGGGGCGGTGGTTGCCGGCAGTGGCGGAGCATTGGCGGGGCGGTGGCGTGGGGATCGCCGGAGAAAAAGCTCGGCACGGGAGGCCTAGAGGGATGGCCGGGGCGGCCGCGGACCGGCGGTGGGGAGTGTTTTCGGGGCAGGCGGGGCGGCACCGCCGGCCGCGGGTGGCGGGGGGGGGGGGCTGCTGTTTGACCGATGGTGGCTGGCGGCTCAGGGGGGTGGAGGTTGAAGATGAACCGCAGGCCCTTGATTTCGTATCCAACGGCTGCAAAATTGACTGACCAGAGATGAAAAAGTCAGTCGACCGACGTGTACCCTCACCTTGCTAGTGCGTTCAGTTTCGACAGCAAAATTCAGTTTCGACAGTTAAGTTCAGTTCTGACAGTTAAGTTCAGTTTCGACAGTTAAATTCAGTTTTGACAGTTAAGTTCAGAGATGAGCGGCTGATGTGTTTTACATCTAGCACTTTGTGGTTATGTATTTTACGTCATGTATTGGAGGTGCTATTAGAATTCCTCTCAGGTTAACGTTTTCTGTTGTCTCTCTTGTCCTGCTTCAGCCTCGGCGTCGTACAACTCACCGGAGCTGCTCCAACGATGAAACCCTCCATCACAGCGGAGCAGTACCTCGGGCTCCTTCTCGAGATGCCTAAGATCTTCTTCCCCTCCTCCGACAACAAAGCCAGCCGGAGTATCCTCACTGGCCAACCCAATCACGCTGAGATCGACATGGCTTCGCCAAAGAGGTTGTACACTGGTTGCATCTCTTTTTTACTCTACATGTTATATATATTGTCCACTGAGCACTCGTAGTAATGGTAAATACTATTATCTTATCCTACTATATGACAAGCACTGAGGTACCAGGCAACTTAGCTATCCGTGATGGACTCTCTTGAACGCCATCATTATTTATCTCTGCGTGTTTGAGCTGTGCATTTGTTGATGGGCCTGGGAGTTGAGTTAGTATGGCAGTGGCCTAGGTCCAAAGTAATAGAAGTAGCACAAAAACATTTTTTAGTGTAGGATTTTCCTTGCTCAAGCCTGCCTAGTAGAATCGCCAGTGCTTGAAAGGAAAAGTGAATGAAAAACATAGGAATTGGAAAGTTTCCTATGGTACTAATTTTCATGAATTTGGTGCAAAGGAATGGAGCAAAGGAAAACTGTAGGATTTATTCCTTTAGTGTCTCCTTGAAAGAAAAACAGTAGGAATTCTAATTTCCAATTTTCCTCCTTTTCATATTCCTATTCATCAAGCACAAGACTAAGAGATAGTAGCATAATAGCATTATAACCGTAGATTTTCTTGTGGTTTGACTTAATCTCACCATGCTTTTTTGCATCTTGTGATCTTCCAATTGTTGTGAATCAAACACCCAGATTGGCAGAAATCCTGTGTTTTTAAAATTCTCTGCTTTGCACGTGCATTCCTATCCTATTCCTGTCTATTTCCTATCCTTGCATTGTTAGAACCCTCAAATTCAAACAAGCCCTTACTCAATTACTTCTGTTACAGATATGTGCCAAAGAAAACCTTGTGTGGTTTGTCCCGCTCCTGCGGTGTTGTGTTCCACCCTAGCTCAGCTGCTCCAACGACGAAAGGGTTCGCCACAGCAGGGATCCGCTCTCCAGACTGTCTTTCGCCACCTCAGATCTTCTTCCCTGCTGCCGGCAGCCACGACAACTGCATTACCATCATCAACTGAGCAGATGACCTTGAGGACTACACGGGTCTGCAAGAGAGGTCGCACTCTTTCGTGTCTGCTTACGTTATGCGTCGCTTAATATGATGACATGCACCATTATCGTCGTGTTCACCTATTAGACTCCGAGTCAGGTCCAAACTAATGCTGAAACTTGAGTTTTTAAATGGTTGTGGGGTACATATTGGGGCAGCAATCAATACTATCTGTCTACTATCTAGTTAATCTCCGGTGTCTACTATGTGTTTCATGTTCGGTGCAAACAAACATTAAAGGAGCCATTATCTGTATTTTTTTAACTAAAGCTATTATCTGCCTGCTATCATTGGTTTTGGGTCTATCCACAGTTTGCTACCATCACTCTGGATTTGTGCATGCACTCCTTACATAATCTCACTATGTTTTATTCCTATGCATGCCAGTTATTGTACACAATGGAACTGATCATGTAGAACAAAAGAGACGAGCCTTGCGTGGCAATAAAATTTCATGCAGATATCGTTCCATGGTGGGCGCAAAGGCAGCCCCCCCTCCACCCATTTCGGATCGTAATCAAGATGAAGATAACTATTCCGAGGGGGATTCAGAAGGCGAAGACCACTCCTATTTACCCCATGAGGTGTTCGCTCTAACTTGGCATGCTGATGATGGTAATATCATGCATATGGTGCCTTGCATTGCTTACTGTATACATTAAAGATGTCATCTGCTTAGTTTAGACATGCTTTGTGTCAATGCCATCTGTTTAGTTTCTTTATCGTATATGTGAATCATGCAATGCCATCTTGTTTAGCCAGGCATCATATATGTGAATTTTGCAATGCCACCCTGGTTAGCCAGTCATCTTATATGTGAATTATATCATGCCATCATTTTTTTATTACGTGTTAAATTTGTCAACAATTTTAGTACATTCAATTACTCTTCCTGTGCATCAGCCATTCGGCACGGTGATACGTCTCCAACGCATCTAATTTTCCAAACACTTTTGCCCTTGTTTTGGACTCTAACTTGCATGATTTGAATGAAACTAACCCGGGCTGACGCTGTTTTCAGCAGAATTGCCATGATGTTGTTTCATGTGTAGAGAACAAAAGTTCTCGGCATGTCCTGAAAATCCACGGCGGCACTTTTTGGAAAATATAAAAAATACTGGAGAAGGAATCAAGACCAGGGGGCCCACACCCTGTCCACGAGGGTGGGGGTGTGCCCCATGTCTCGTGGGCCCCTTGAGGCTCCGCTGACCTCAACTCCAACTCCATATATTCCGTTTCGCGGAGAAAAAAATCAGAGAGAAAGTTTCATCGCGTTTTACGATACGGAGCCACTGCCAAGCCCTAATCTCTCTCGGGAGGGCTGATCTGGAGTCCGTTCGGGGCTCCAGAGAGGGGCATTCGTCGCCGTCATAATCATCAACCATCATCCATCACCAATTTCATGATGCTCACCGCCGTGCGTGAGTAATTCCATCGTAGGCTTGCTGGACGGTGATGGGTTGGATGAGATTTACCATGTAATCAAGTTAGTTTTGTTAGGGTTTGATCCCTAGTATCCACTATGTTCTGAGATTGATGTTGCCATGACTTTGCTATGCTTAATGCTTGTCACTAGGGCCCGAGTGCCATGATTTCAGATCTGAACCTATTATCTTTTCATGAATATATGTGTGTTCTTGATCCTATCTTGCAAGTCTATAGTCACCTATTATGTGTGATGATCCGACAACCCCAAAGTGACAATAATCGGGATACTTCTCGGTGATGACAGTAGTTTGAGGAGTTAATGTATTCACTATGTGCTAATGCTTTGTTCCGGTTCTCCATTAAAAGGAGGCCTTAATATCCCTTGGTTTCTGCTAGGACCCCGCTGCCACGGGAGGGTAGGACAAACGATGTCATGAAAGTTCTTTTCTATAAGCACGTATGACTATTTACGGAATACATGCCTACATTACATTGATGAATTGGAGCTAGTTCTGTGTCACCCTATGTTATAGCTATCACATGAGGAATCGCATCCGACATAATTATCCATCACTGATCCATTGCCTACGAGCTTTTTACATCTTGTGTTTTGCTTATTTACTTTTCCGTTGTTATTGTTACAATCACTACAAAACCCAAAAACATTACTTTTGCTACCGTTACCTTTATTATCATATTACTTTGCTACTAAATACTTTGCTGCAGATACTAAGTTATCCAGGTGTGGTTGAATTGACAACTCAACTGCTAATACTCAAGAATATTCTTTGGCTCCCCTTGTGTCGAATCAATAAATTTGGGTTGAATACTTTACCCTCGAAAGCTGTTGCGATCCCCTACACTTGTGGGTTATCAAGACTAATTTCTGGCGCCGTTGTCGGGGAGCATAGCTCTATTCTCTGAGTCACTTGGGATTTATATCTGTTGATCACTATGAAGAACTTGAAAGACACTAAAGCCAAGATCTATCCCTTAACTACGAGGGGAGGTAAGGAACTGCCATCTAGCTCTGCACTAGATTCTCCTTCTGTTATGAGTAAGTTTGCGACACCTAAACCTGCTACTGCTATGAATTCTGATATGTCGCACGTTATTGATGATGCCACTTCTACTTTGCATGATACTTATGATGAAACTACTTCTGTGCGTGATACTACTTTGCCATTGGGTGAATTTCTTGATGAACAACTTGCTAGGGCTAGAGAGAACAAAATTAGTGAAGATGCTATTATTGATGATAGTGATGATGAAGGATCTCCCAATGACTATGAATTGCCTGTTTTTCCTGAGGGTTATGTTATGAATGAAGAAGCTGCTAGAGTTATCTTTGCTTGCAGTGATAGATATGATCTTAAGAAATTATTAGCTAAATGGAAGCAGCAGTCTCTTAATGCTAGAATGAAACCTGACCCTGCTTTTGCTACTTCACCTATCTGTGTTACTGATAAGGATTATGAATTCTCTATTGATCCTGAAATTATTACTTTGGTAGAATCTGATCCTTTTATGGCCTTGTATCTGAAACTGTTGTGTCACATCTTACCAAGTTGAATGATATAGCTACCCTGTTTACTCATGATGATAAATCTCGCTACTTTTATATCCTTAAGATATTTACGTTCTCATTAAAGGGTGATGCTAAGACTTGGTATAATTCTCTTTCTCCTGGTTGTGTGCGTAGTCCCCAGGATATGATTTATTACTTCTCTGCTAAATATTTCCCTGCTCATAAGAAACAAGCTGCCTTGCAGGAAATATATAATTTTGTGCAAATCAAAGAAGAGCGTCTCCCACAAGCTTGGGGAAGGCTTCTCCGATTACTAAATACTTTGCCTGATCATCCTCTCAAGAAAAATGAAATACTTGATATCTTTTAGAATGGACTAACCGATGCTTCCAAGGACTACTTGGATAGTTGTGCTGGTTGTGTTTTCAGGGAAAGAACAATTGTAACGCCCCGGATTCATTGCGCCAGGTATCTGCCAGTTATTCGCCATCATTGCCTTGTCATTTGTTTGCGTGTTGCATTTTATCATGTCATCATGTGCATTTCATTTTGCATACGTGTTCGTTTCTTGCATCCGAGCATTTTCCCCGTTGCCCGTTTTGCAATCCGGCACTCCTATGTCCTCCGGCATCCCCTTCTTGCCTCTCTTCGTGAGCGGGTGTTAAACTTTCTCGGAATGGACCGAGTCTTTCCATGCGGCCTTGGTATAGCACCGTAGACCGCCTGTCAAGTTTCGTGCCATTTGGAGGTCGTTTGGTACTCCAACGGTTAACCGGGTAACCGTAAGAGCCCCTTTCGTCTTGCAGCCCAACACCCTTCCAAAGTGGCCCAAAACCCATCCTAACACCCTCCATGCTCTCCGCCGTTCGATCACGATCGCGTGGCCGAAAACCGTGCCCCATTTGGACTCTCCTAGCTCCCAGAATCTACAAATAGGTGCCCTCCCCCGAAATTCGCGGATGAATCCCCCCGAAACCCTAGCCCCGCTCCTCTCGCCCGCCGGACACGTCCGATCTGGACCGGACACGCCCACAGCCGCCCCCTCGCCCAACCAGGGAGCACCACGTGGCACTCCCCGCCGCCTCCGCCGTCCGGCCCGCCCGGCCGGCGGCTGGCCCGCGCGCCCGCGCCGCCGCCCGAGCGCGCCCGCGCCTCCGCCCATCGCCGCCGCCTCGCCAGAGCGCTCCCGCGCCGCCGCCCGCCACCTCCGTCGGCGACCGCCGCCGGCGTGCCGCGCCCGAGCCGCCCGGCCCAAACGCGCGCCTCCTCGCGCCGCGCCGGACCCGCGCCATCCGCGCCCCGTCTGGCCGGAGCTCCTCCGCCCGGCCGCGCCTCTCCCTCCCCGCTGGAGCTCCGCTCCTCGCCGGACGCCGCCGCCGCCTTCCTCCGCCAGCCACCCCGCGCCTCCTCGCCGCCCCGCGCCGGATCCGGTGAGATCCGGCTGGAGGAGGTCTCCCCGGCCCCGGATTCGCCTCCCCGGGCTTCTCCGGCCGTCCCCGTCCTTCTCCGGCGAAGTTTCCAGCGAGATTCGTCGCCGTATCGATATTCGTGCAGATCTGAGGTTGACCCCCGTTTTCCGTCTGTCCCTGAATATTTTTGCATTATGGTCCCTTGTTCATAACTTGCTGCATACTGCTCCGTTTTGTGCGTGTAATATGTCACAATGTTCGTTGTGAGATGCTCTTCATTTCGCTCCATTGCATCATGTTCATTTGAGCTCATCTTGATGCCTGAATCATCGTTGCAAGAGTGCTATATAATGTTGTCGGCTATCTGTTAACAGAACATGTTCATTTGTCATTTTTTCCATGTTTGATGTGTGCATCCTGATGTCTACATGTGTTTTGTGCTACATTATGCCATATTTACAGGGGTGTACGCCATGTACTTTTGTGATCAATGTGGTGACTAGAACAAGCATGCAAACTAGGCTTCGTGATGTTGCTGATTTCAGTCCCTGTTCTGCTGTTATTTTTATGCCATGTAAACTTGATGCTACAGAGAGATCCAAGCATATTTTGAGATACTTCAGTAAGGATGTTTTGAACATATGGTTATTCTCTATCCATTCATGCCCCTGTTTGCAATTATGGAGTAATCTAGCATGTCACTTTATTGCTCTACTTTTACTATAAAATGTTTCCTGGCAGATTGTTTACATGTTATTCAATTTTGCCAAGGTTGTTGTAGTTGATCCTTGCTTGCTATTAACTTGTTCTTGCCTTGGTTAGTTTAATAAACATGTCTTCTTGCATATGCTATGCTTATCTTGTCATGAAATGACTTGTGGTGAGTGAATCGACCTCGTGAAGTAGTGTACTTGCTGTTGCTGTTTTGCTAGGCTGAATCTGTTATTTTGTGATGCTATGCAAACCTGCTGCTACAAGTCATTCTATGCATAATCTGGAGATGTTCACTAAGGATGTTTTGTTATATATGTCATTCTCTATCCATCCATGCCCCTGGTTGCATTTATAGCCTGCTGTAGCTTGTTGTTAGCTTGCTCTCAAATTGCTAAATAATGTTGCTGTCAGCCTGTCAACATTAAGTTTCAGTTTTTCCATGTGTTTTTCTAGTGATCCATGCATCCTATGAACTTGATCTTGCCATGCTTAGCTTCATAAACATGTATTCTTACTGTTGATTGCCTTGCTATGCCATTTATTGCTCTGTGGTGAGTGGTAAAAGCTCACCAACATGCCTACTTATTGTTGTTCCTGCCATGCTTGAATCTGTCATAACTTGCTATGTTTACATGGGTGCCATCATATCTTCTGATCCTTTTTGACTCATGGTCAGTAAAGGACTTTTGTTCTAAGCAATTAGTAGATTCATGCCATGCCTTTTTTTTGCCATGATAAGTTCCTGTAACATGTTGTTTGATATCTCTAAACATTGCAACCTGATGTTATTTCTGCAAAGTCTGAAACTGTTATTATTTGCAATCTTGCCATGTGTTTTGGAGCATGTTCTCGTGATTTCTGGAGATAGCTCATTGTTCATGTTTTGTTATGCTTTACCTGTACATCATGTCCATGCCTTTTGTTATCATGTTGAGCTGTTGTAGCATATTGTTTTGATGCTTGCAATATGCCTAGTTGCTGTTATGGACAGATTGTTGTTATGACTTGTATAGAGTGTATGTGTTGAACCGTTGCTCCGTTTTGAGTGTGCTCTATATGAAATTTCTTGATTTTGCATTTAGTTTAATATTATAATGTTGCATCCTTGTTTTGGTGTGTTTGCTTGATGTTTGTATGCATTTTGCATCAATGCCATGTTTATCTTGTTTTGCTCATATCTTCTAGGCCGTAGCTCCGAACTAAATGAACTTTATATGTAACTTGACTAGAATCTCGTGTAGATCATCTTGGTGCATCTTAACTTGTTGTTTAACAACTTGAACATAAGGTTTATTCAGATCTGGACCAATTTTGAAATGTGCATATGAGGACTTATAGGATTTGTTATATGTTGTTCCCGGCCTCATTTAAACTTGCCTTGATGTGTTGCTCTTGTTTGCATCATCTCTTGCCATGAGTAGCTTCATGTAGCTTTGTCATGCATCATGCTTGGTTGAGCATCATGTCTTGTTTATGTGTGGTGTGTTTACCATGTTGTGTGCTTCTTCTGGATAGTTCCCGTTTCGTTGCGATCGTGAGGATTCGTTCATCTATGCTTGGTTCATCTTCGTGGCTTCATCTTCTTCATGGACTCGTTCTTCTTCCTTGCGGGATTTCAGGCAAGATGACCGCTACCCTGGATCTCATTACTATCATTGCTATGCTAGTTGCTTCATTCTACCGCTATGCTGCACTACCTATCATTTACTCTTCAAGCCTCCCAGATTGCCATGAACCTCTAACCTTTGACACCCTTCCTAGCAAACCGTTGCTTAGCTATGTTACCGCTTTGCTCAGCCCTCTTATAGCGTTGCTAGTTGCAGGTGAAGTTGAAGATTGCTCCATGGTGGACAGGATTTTGTTGGGATATCACAATATCTTTTATTTATTTAATGCATCTATATACTTGGTAAAGGGTGGAAGGCTCGGCCCTATGCCTGGTGTTTTGTTCCACTCTTGCTGCCCTAGTTTCCGGCATACCGGTTTTATGTTCCTGGATTTTGCGTTCCTTACGCGGTTGGGTGATTTATGGGACCCCCTTGACAGTTTGCTTTGAATAAAACTCCTCTAGCAAGGCCCAACATTGGTTTTACCATTTGCCTCACCACCACCTACATTTCCCTTGGGAGTAATTAACCCAAGGGTCATCTTTATTATAGCCCCCCGGGCCAATGCTTGTCTAAGTGTTGGTCCGAACCAGAGCCACTTGCAGCGCCACCTCGGGGAAACTTGAGGGATGGTTTTAGTTGTACGTAGTGTTCATCCGGTCTTGTTTTACCATTGTCGAAATGTCTTGTAAACCGGGATTCCGAGTCTGATCGGGTCTTCCTGGGAGAAGGTATATCCTTCGTTGATCGCGAGAGCTTATCATGGGCTAAGTTGGGACACCCCTGCAGGGTATAAACTTTCGAAAGCCGTGCCCGCGGTTATGGGCAGATGGGAATTTGTTAATGTCTGGTTGTAGATAACTTGACACCAGATCCGAATTAAAATGC
This sequence comes from Triticum aestivum, assembly GCF_018294505.1. Classification (NCBI taxonomy): domain Eukaryota; kingdom Viridiplantae; phylum Streptophyta; class Magnoliopsida; order Poales; family Poaceae; genus Triticum; species Triticum aestivum. The sequence goes on along the minus strand of NC_057798.1, from coordinate 521,846,847 downwards.
ATCAACCGTGTGTGTAGCCGTGATGGTCCCTTTTCGGCGGAGTCCGGGAAGTGAACACGGTCTTTGGGTTATGTTTGACGTAAGTAGGAGTTCAGGATCACTTCTTGATCATTGCTAGCTTCACGACCGTTCCTTTTCTCTCTTCTCGCTCTTATTTGCGTATGTTAGCCACCATATATGCTTAGTCGCTGCTGCAACCTCACCACTTTACCCCTTCCTTTCCCATTAAGCTTTGCTAGTCTTGATACCCATGGTAATGGGATTGCTGAGTCCTCGTGGCTCACAGATTACTACAACAACAGTTGCAGGTACAGGTTATGCGATGATCTTGATGCGAGAGCGATGTTTGCTTGTCTTGGAGTTCTTCTTCTGCTTCTTCTTCGATCAGGGGATAGGTTCCAGGTCGGCAGCCTGGGCTAGCAGGGTGGATGTCGTTTGAGTTTCTGTTTGTGTTTCATCCGTAGTCGGATGATGCTCTTATGTATTGTGATGTTGTATTCGTGTGGCATTGTATGCCTTTTGTATGTATCCCCATCTATTATGTAATATTGATGTAATGATATCCACCTTGCAAAAGCGTTTCAATATGCGGTTCTATCCTTGGTGGGACCTTCGAGTCTCTTTAGGATAGTATCGCATATTGGGCGTGACAAGTTGGTATCAGAGCCTCGACCGACCCTAGGAGCCCCCTTGATTGATCATGTAGTTTGGCCGTTGTTGAGTCTAGAAGAAAACTGTTTTCAGAGTCTAGTTATATCGGAGAGTAGGAATTCTTTTTACTCCTCAGCCCGTTCATCGCTCTGGTGAGGAATCTTGACGTAGGTGTTTTGAATTACTCCTCTTCCCCTTCAAATTTTTCTTTAGGATCACGCAGTTGGTTTTCCGATCGTTGGTTCTCAGCTCTTTTGATCCGGTGCATTTCTCGTCAAGTTGACTCGACCGTCTTCTCCTTTGCCAAGTTCAATCCTCAGTTCACTCTCAACGAAGTTGTTTCTCTGCCCTCAGTTGTCTTCTTTTCCCACCCGCCCACCCATTTTTCTTCTCGAAGTCGGAGTCTGTAATCGAGTATCCATCCTACTCGTGTGAAGCCTTTGCTTTCTTTCAACCGGTGTTTTCTCTTCAAGATATTCGTTGGTTCTCCCTTCCAAGGTGCCTTTGTTTTCCCGCCCTCCCACCCTTTCCTTCCCGGAGCCTCTTCAGGCTTCCCTCAATCATTTCTACCGGTGAATTCTCGTTTTCTTCGACATTCTTCATCTCTTTTTCTTTTCCGGTGGATTCAATTCAAGTTTTTCGGTAGTGATTATATTCTTTTCCTCGGTTCAAGTGTTCTGCTTGCTCGTTTGCCTCCCGCCATTCAATCATTCTGGAGTTTGGAAGATATCTCAGGAGATTCATCTGTGTTCCAATTAATTCGAGGTTAGCACCTCATTCAAATATTTCAATTGTTTCGGTGCATCATCTATCTTTTCAACGATCCTTTCCAACGGTGTTATCTCTTCAGTGGGCCCTAACCCACAGGTCTTTTCCCAGGATCTTACCTGACTCTTCTAATTCCCCCGGAGTTGTTCCCAATTCTTTTCAAGTGTGACGCAAGTATGAATTTCATCAGTCAGATGCTTTTCCAAGATCAATTTCAAATTCTTTTCATTGTTGGCTCAACCTCTTTGCTTTTCATTCTTCCGGAGTATCTCAGTAATTTTAGTGGTGTTTCTCGTCCTCATTTGAAGACCGAAGAAGAGTTTTTCCTATAAATCTTGTTTGTTCTCTCGAAGATTCGTGGTGCTAGCTCGATGTTATCCTATCAAATTTTTTCCAGTCGTGCAATTCTTTTCATCCATCCGGAGTAGTTCAGGAGTTGTTTTTTTTTCGTCTCGATCATCCGGAGGCCATCGTTCTAGAATAATTCTTCGTCCTCACATTTCAGGTACCGTTATCCAATTATCCCGGTGCTTCGTTCAAGTGTTCTTTAATCAGCTCGAGTTCTTCCGTTCTCTTGTATCTAAATCCCCTCTAGCATATTTGGTCTTCTAATTCTTCCCGGCGATTCATTCTCTTTTGTCAGTCATTTTGATTTCTTACGGTGATTTCTTCAGATTTCTTTCCTTTGGTTATCATATCAATCCATTCGTTCTTTCAATCCTACCGGTGGTTCATGAAGATGTTCTCAAGTTTGCGAGATGTCACTTCTTAATCCTTTTCAAGAAGAATAAGTAATATGCAAAATCCATCTTGTCATCAATTTAATTTGATGAAGGTTAAGCATACAATAAATCTTATTCTTATTTCCTCCAAGTGAGTAATCCATTCCTTTGGAGTTTGTTCTTGATGAATAAATTCTAGGTCCAAGTGTTTTCATCTTTTCTTTTCCGGAGTTCAAATTTTCCTCGGCCATCTCGTCGGTACCTCCAACTAAAGCATCGCAAGGCTTTTATCTTATTTCTTTTTCATCTTTCAATTTTATCTCGTCATCCTTTCGTTACCGGAGTTCTTCATGGTTGTTCTTCATGATTTAAATCATCCTTCAAGAGTTCATCAAGATTTTGTTGAAAGAGCTCAAGTATCTTCTTCTTATTGCTTCCCGAGGTGCTCATTCTTTCAATTCTCCCGGAGGCATTGCATGTTTATCTCGTCAGTGTTATTACATCTTGTGAAGTTCATGTTCTATTCTTTCCATGTTTAGTCAGAGTTCTGCCTAAATCCTTTTCAGTCTTATTCGTTTCTTATCTCATTCTAACCGAAGTTGTTTCATAGTCTATCTGATTCAGTGAGCTTTCGATTCTCGTCATTCTCGTCGTTCCTCTCTTCTTCTCGAGTGCTCTCGATTCTTTCCTTCTTCTTTTGAGTTCTTGTTTCACCTCATCCCTTTTCCCTTCCGTCTCGGTCCTAAGATCTCGGGACGAGATCTCTTATTAGTGGAGGAGTGTTGTAATGCCCCGGATTCGTTGCGCCAGGTGTCCGCCAGTTATTCGCCGTCATTGCCTTGTCATTTGTTTGCGTGTTGCATTTTATCATGTCATCATGTGAATTTCATTTTGCATACGTGTTTGTTTCTTGCATCCGAGCATTTTCCCCATTGTCCATTTTGCAATCCGGCACTCCTATGTCCTCCGGCGTCCCCTTCTTGCCTTTCTTCATGAGCGGGTGTTAAACTTTCTCGGAATGGAACGAGTCTTGCCATGCGGCCTTGGTATAGCACCGGTAGACTGCCTGTCAAGTTTCATGCCATTTGGAGGTCGTTTGGTACTCCAACGGTTAACTGGGTAATCGTAAAAGCACCTTTCGTCTTGAAGCCCAACACCCCACCAAAGTGGCCCAAAACCCATCCTAACCCCCTCCATGCTCTCCGCCGTTCGATCACGATCGCGTGGCCGAAAACCGTTCCCCATTTGGACTCTCCTAGCTCCCAGAATCTATAAATAGGTGCCCTCCCCCGAAATTCGTGGATGAATCCCCCCGAAACCCTAGCCCCGCTCCTCTCGCCCGCCGGACACGTCCGATCTGGACCGGACACGTCCGCCGCCGCCCCCTCGCCCAACCAGGGAGCACCACGTGGCACTCCCCACCGCCTCCGCCGTCCGGCCCGCCCGGCCCGCGGCTGGCCCGCGCGCCCGGGCCGCCGCCCGAGCGCGCCCGCGCCTCCGCCTATCGCCACCGCCTCGCCGGAGCGCTCCCGCGCCGCCGCCCGCCGCCTCCACCGGCGACCGCCGCCGCCCCGCCGTCCTTCGCTGCCGGCGCGCCGTGCCCGAGCCGCCCGGCCCGATCGCGCGCCTCCTCGCGCCGCGCCGGACCCGCGCCTTCTGCGCCCCGTCCTGCTGGAGCTCCTCCGCCCGGCCGCGCCTCTCCCTCCCCGCCGGCAGGGGCACCGTGGCCCTGAGCTCCCCGCCAGAGCTCCGCTCCTCGCCGGACGCCGCCGCCGCCTTCCTCCGCCAGCCACCCCGCGCCTCCTCGTCGCCCCGCGCCGGATCCGGCGAGATCCGGCCAGAGGAGGTCTCCCCGGCCCCGGATTCGCCTCCCCGAGCTTCTCCGGCCGTCCCCTCCTTCTCCGGCGAAGTTTCTGGCGAGATCCGCCGCCGCATCGATATCCGTGCAGATCTGAGGTTGACCCCCTTTTTCGTCTAAGTCCCTGAATATTTTTGCATTATGGTCCCCTGTTCATCACATCATAACTTGCTGCATACTGCTCCGTTTTGTGCGTGTATTATGTCAAAATGTTCATTGTGAGATGCTCTTCATTTCGTACCATTGCGTCATGTTCATTTGAGCTCATCTTGATGCCTGAATCATCATCGCAAGAGTGCTATATAATGTTGTCGGCTGTCTGTTAACAGAACATGTTCATTTATCGTTTTTGCCATGCTTGATGTGTGCATCCTATGAGATTGATGTCTGCATGTGTTTTGTGCTACATCATGCCATCTTTACAGGGGTGTATGCCATGTATTTTTGTGATCAATGTGGTGACTAAAACAAGCATGCAAACTAGGCTTCGTGATGTTGCTGATTTCATGCCCTGTTCTGCTGTTATTTTTATGCCATGTAAACTTGATGCTATAGAGATATCCAAGCATATTTTGAGATACTTCAGTAAGGATGTTTTGGACATATAGTTATTGTCTATCCATTCATGCCCCTGTTTGCAATTATGGAGTAGTCTAGCATGTCACTTTATTGCTCTACTTTTGCTATAAAATGTTTCCTGGCAGATTATTTACATGTTATTCAATTTTGCCAAGGTTGTTGTAGTTGATCCTTGCTTGCTATGAACTTGTTCTTGCCTTGGTTAGTTTAATAAACATGTCTTCTTGCTGATGCTATGCTTATCTTGTCATGAAATGACTTGTGGTGAGTGAATCGAGCTCGTGAAGTAGTGTACTTGCTGTTGCTGTTTTGCTAGGTTTAATCTGTTATTTTGTGATGCTATGCAAACCTGCTTCTACAAGTCATTCTATGCATAATCTGGAGACGTTCACGAAGGATGTTTTATTATACATGTCATGCTCTATACATCCATGCCCCTGGTTGCATTTATAGCCTGCTGTAGCGTGTTGTTATCTTGCTCTCAAATTGCTAAATAATGTTGTTCTCAGCCTGTCAACATTAAGTTCAGTTTTGCCATGTGTTTTTCTAGTGATCCATGCACCCTATGAACTTGCTCTTGCCATGCTTAGCTTCATAAACATGTATTCTTACTGTTGGTTGCCTTGCCATGCCATTTATTGCTCTGTGGTGAGTGGTACAAGCTCACCAACATGCCTACTTATTGATGTTCCTGTCATGCTTGAATCTGTCATATAACTTGCTATGTTTACATGGGTGCCATCATATCTTCTGATCCTTTTTGGCTCATGGTCAGTAAAGGACTTTTGTTCTAAGAAATTAGTAGAGTCATGCCATGCCTTTGTTTGCCATGATAAGTTCCTGTAACATGTTGTTTGATAGCTCTAAACATTGCAACCTGATGTTATTTCTGCAAAGTCTGAAACTGTTATTATTTGCAATCTTGCCATGTGTTTTGGAGCATGTTCTTGTGATTTCTGGAGATAGCTCATTGTTCATGTTTTGTTATGCTTTACCTGTACATCATGTCCATGCCTTTTGTTATCATGTTGAGCTGCTGTAGCATATTGTTTTGATGCTTGCAATATGCCTAGTTGCTGTTATGGACAGATTGTTGTTATGACTTGTATAGAGTGTATGTGTTGAACCATTGCTCCATTTTGAGTTGCTCTATATGAAACTTGCTTGATTTTGCATGTAGTTTCATACTATCATGTTGCATCCTTGTTTTGGTGTGTTTTCTTGATGTTTGTATGCATTTTGCATCAATGCCATGTTTATCTTGTTTTACTCATATCTTCTAGGTCGTAGCTCCGAACTAAATGAACTTTATATGTAACTTGACTAGAATCTCGTGTAGATCATCTTGGTGCATCTTAACTTGTTTAACAACTTGAACATCATGTCTTGTTTTTGTGTGGTGTGTTTACCATGTTGTGTGCTTCTTCTCGATAGTTCTTGTTTCGTTGCGATCGTGAGGATTCGTTCATCTACGCTTGGTTCGTCTTCGTGGCCTCATCTTCTTCATGGACTCGTTCTTCTTCCTTGCGGGATTTCAGGCAAGATGACCGCTACCCTGGATCTCATTACTATCATTGCTATGCTACTTGCTTCGTTCTATCGCTATGCTGTGCTACCTATCATTTACTCTTCAAGCCTCCCAGACTGCCATGAACCTCTAACCTTTGACACCCTTCCTAGCAAACTGTTACTTGGCTATGTTACCGCTTTGCTCAACCCTCTTATAGCGTTGCTAGTTGCAGGTGAAGTTGAAGATTGCTCCATGGTGGACAGGATTTTATTGGGATATCACAATATCTCTTATTTATTTAATGCATCTATATACTTGGTAAAGGGTGGAAGGCTCGGCCTTATGCCTGGTGTTTTGTTCCACTCTTGCCGCCCTAGTTTCCATCATACCGGTGTTATGTTCCCGGATTTTGCGTTCCTTATGCGGTTGGGTGATTTATGGGACCCCCTTGACAGTTTGCTTTGAATAAAACTCCTCCAGCAAGGCCCAACATTGGTTTTACCATTTTCCTCACCACCACCTACATTTCCCTTGGGAGTAATTAACCCAAGGGTCATCTTTATTATAGCCCCCCCGGGCCAATGCTTGTCTAAGTGTTGGTCCGAACCAGAGCCACTTGCAGCGCCACCTCGGGGAAACTTGAGGGATGGTTTTAGTTGTACGTAGTGTTCATCCGGTGTTGCCCTGAAAACGAGATATGTGCAGCTCCTATCGGGATTGTCGGCGCATCGGGCGGTCTTGCTGGTCTTGTTTTACCATTGTCGAAATGTCTTGTAAACCGGGATTCCGAGTCTGATCGGGTCTTCCTGGGAGAAGGTATATCCTTCGTTGATCGTGAGAGCTTATCATGGGCTAAGTCGGGACACCCCTGCAGGGTATAAACTTTCGAAAGCCGTGCCCGCGGTTATGGGCAGATGGGAATTTGTTAATGTCCGGTTGTAGATAACTTGACACCAGATCCGAATTAAAACGCATCAACCGCGTGTGTAGCCGTGATGGTCTCTTTTCGACGGAGTCCGGGAAGTGAACACGGTCTTTGGGTTATGTTTGACGTAAGTAGGAGTTCAGGATCACTTCTTGATCATTGCTAGCTTCACGACCGTTCCTTTGCTCTCTTCTCGCTCTTATTTGCGTATGTTAGCCACCATATATGCTTAGTCGCTGCTGCAACCTCACCACTTTACCCCTTCCTTTCCCATTAAGCTTTGCTAGTCTTGATACCCATGGTAATGGGATTGCTGAGTCCTCATGGCTCACAGATTACTACAACAATAGTTGCGGGTATAGGTTATGCGATGATCTTGACGCGAGAGCAATGTTTGATTGTCTTGGAGTTCTTCTTCTGCTTCTTCTTTGATCAGGGGATAGGTTCTAGGTCGGCAGCCTGGGCTAGCAGGGTGGATGTCGTTTGAGTTTCTGTTTGTGTTTCATCCGTAGTCGGATGATGCTCTTATGTATTGTGATGTTGTATTCGTGTGGCATTGTATGCCTTTTGTATGTATCCCCATCTATTATGTAATGTTGATGTAATGATATCCACCTTGCAAAAGCGTTTCAATATGCGGTTCTATCCTTGGTGGGACCTTCGAGTCTCTTTAGGATAGTATCGCATATTGGGCGTGACAATAGTTGATGAAGCTGAATTACTATTGAATAATATGTTGACTAATGAAAATAATTGTACTCTTCCTAAGACAATTCCTGAGGCAATTCCTGAACCAATTGAGCCAATTCCTGAGCCTATTCCTAAACCCACTCCAAAGAAGAGAGGTGTTTTATTTCTCAATCCTGAAGATATGCAAGAGGCAAAGAAATCAATGAAAGAAAAAGGTACAAAAGCTGAAGATGTTAAGAATTTACCACGTGAAGAAATACGTGGTCTTAATATACCGCCTATTGAAGAACCACATTGTCTTGATAACCCGACACAGGTAGTAAAGGTAAATTCTCTCTATAGATATGATAAAGTTGAAATCCCCTCTACTAAATTTCATAGCCCATGCTTAGATGAATTTGATGAATTTATGGCTAGACAAGAAAGTTTTAATGCTTATGTTGGTAGAGAGTTAAAGAATAATGCTTTCGAGATAGGACGCGTGAGTGATAATATGGATAGAGTTAAAGGTGAACTTAAACTCATTAGCAAATATGCGTCTATGGTTGCTACTCAAGCTGAGCAAGTACTTAAAGCTCAGAATGATTTGCTTGATGAATTAAATAATAAAAATGACTTTGTTGTTAGAGTGGCTACTAGAACTGGTAGAATGACTCAGGAACCTTTGTATCATGAAGGACACCCTAAGAGAATCGAGCAAAATTCCCAGAGAAACAATTTAGAAGCACCTAGTTCTTCCAAAAATAAGAAAAAGAAAAATGATAGGACTTTGCATGCTTCTAGTGAACCTGCCGTAGACACACCTGAGAATCCTAATGATATTTCTATCTCTGATGCGGAAACACAATCAGGTGATGAACATGAACCTAGTGATAATGTTAATCATAATGTTCATGTGGATGCTCAACCTAGCAAAAATAATGAAGTAGAAGTTGAACCTGCTGTTGATCTTGATAACCCACAATCAAAGAATCAACGTTATGATAAGAAAGATTTTGTTGCTAGGAAGCACGATAGAGAAAGAGAACCATGGGTTCAGAAACCCATGCCCTTTCCTCCTAAACCATCCAAAACAAAGGATGATGAGGATTTTGAGCGCTTTGCTGAAATGATTAGACCTATCATCTTACGTATGCACTTAACTGATATGCTTAAAGTAAACCCTTATGCTAAATATATGAAGGATATCATTACGAATAAACAAAAGATACCGGAAGCTGAAATTTCTATCATGCTTGCTAATTATACCTTTAAGGGTGGAATACCAAAGAAACTTGGAGATCCGGGGGTACCAACTATACCATGCTCCATTAAAAGAAATTATGTTAGAACTGCTTTATGTGACCTTGGAGCCGGTGTTAGTTTTATGCCTCTCTTTATATCGTAGACTTGAATTGAATAAGTTAACACCTACTGAAATATCTTTGCAAATGGCCGATAAATCAACTGCTATACCTGTCGGTATTTGTGAGGATGTGCCTGTTGTGGTTGCAAACGTCACAATCTTAATGGACTTTGTTATTCTTGATATTCCCGAGGACGATAGTATGTCGATTATCCTTGGTAGACCTTTTTTGAACACTGCAGGCGCTGTTATTGATTGCAACAAAGGCAATCTCACTTTTCATGTTAATGGTAATGAGCATAAGGTACACTTTCCGAGGAAACAATCTCAAGTTCATAGCATCAATTCTATTGGAAAAGTGCCAACTATCATTATTGGAGGTTTTGAATTTCCTCTCCCTACTGTCAAGAGAAAGTATGATATTCTTATTGTTGGGGATTTTCATATCCCCGTTGAGGTAACTTAGTGTTATTCAAAATTTCTCCGGTTCCGTGTTATTCGGAATGAGTTTGTTAACAAGACTTGATCAACCTTGTTAGTGGATTCATTTTGACGATCATGAGATGGATGAAACTAGAAGGCACAACCTTCTGTACCCTGTTTTTACTTTCTGTTATTTAGAGTAAATAAAGCAAAAATAGTATTATCCGTCTGTTTTCTGAATTATCCATGCATTAAAAAATATCCCGAAAATAAAAGTGCTCCAAATTCCCTGCAAATTTAGTATGATTTTTTATGGAATGTTTGAGGATTTTAGGCACTGAAATCATTGCAGGAGGGGCAAGCACCAGGCCACGAGAGTGGAGGGCGTGCGCCCCCTATCTCGTGGGCCCCTGGTGGGCCCCCTCCACTTATGCCAGCACCCACACACTCCATTTTCTACCCAAAAAATCCTCATCCAGCTCAAGCACGAGTTCTAGCTCATTTTGCTGCGATTTTTGATCTCCTTGCTCAAAGCTCCATTCACAAAACTGCTTTGGGAGATTGTTGCTTGGTATGTGACTCCTCCATTGGTCCAAATAGTTTTTGTTCTAGTGCTTTATTCATTGCAAATTTTTGTTGCATAGGTGACCATGTTCTTGAGCTCGCATGTTAAATTTATGAGGTCCCAAGCATTTCTAATGCATGATATAGGCTCTAGGCACTTTTAGGAGTAGTTGCTACCATTCTTGTTAAGTTGTATTCACTTTTATTTTGAAGTTACTAAAATTCAAGAAATTTTTAGAAAATGTTAAGCAAATTCTTGAGGGGCTCTTCTATCCAAGGCTCTCAAGAAAAACAAGCTAAAGAGAAGGAAAAAGCCAAGTATAATCTTCCTCGCTTTGCGGAAGTACGGTCGTGTGAATGGCCATGTGATAATTTCTTGAAAGAAGCTGGAATTCATGAAGATTTTTATTCTTTGATCGAGAATGCGGACCTCACCAATTTCCTCCACGACCGGATGGATCAATATCTCCTACTTACCAATACTTCTGTGCAAATTTTTTATTATTATCCTAAGAAGTCACCGCCTTCAGTATCATTTCATTTATATGATGAATTCAAAGAAATTTCTTTATGTGATTTTTGCACGGTTTGTAGGATACCCTTTGAGGGAGAATTAGAGGAACCGCATCGTAAAGATGTGGATGGATTTGTTAACACTATAGCTGTAGAGGAGCCAAAGAAAGGTTCCGAGGAAAAAATCTCTAGCATACACTTTCCTGTTTTATGCTACTTTGCCATATTTGCTAGTAGATGCTTGATTGGTCGTGGAAATAGTGGAAACTTTAATGTTCCTGATATTATCATTCTTCAGCATGCCTTGTTTGGAGACAATAGTTTTAGTATGGGTGTCGTCATTGCTAAACGGCTAAGCCTGAATCATACAAAAGGCCCCATATTTGGAGGTATCTATGCTTCACGTCTTGCTAAACATTTTTAGATACCTATTAGGCACCATGAGAAAGAGGAGACAAAATTGCCTCCTTACATTTTAGATTACAAGAGCATGGTAGCACACGCGTTTATTATTGATAACAAAGAGAAGATGCTCTTATATAACCTTAGATTTAATAAGAAACACAATGAGACTATTCTTTTGCCTGCGCCTCTGTTGTTTCATTTGATTGCAGATAATTTTCTTGTTACACCGGAGGCGGTGTATGCTCATCGAGGCCAAGCATCCACTCCAGAACCTGAACCTGAGCCGGAACCTACACTGGACCCTTATCGTGCATCATCTTTCCAGTGGGATCCGGAGATGGCCAGCCAGTGGTATCCTGATGACACCTCTCAGTACACCGGTGAGAGTAGCAGCGGTCCTTGGTATTAGACCAACTTAGGCCAAAAGCCTAAGCTTGGGGGAGCACGTATTTCTCACCGACTTTACATTCATGTTCACACACTAGTCGTCGGTGCTCATACTCTTTCATTGTATTATCCATGCTAGTTTAATTTCCTTTTTTTCACTTTCTTCTTATGTGTTTGATAAACCTTAAGAAAAACCAAAAAAATAGTTAGTTTAATTTCCATGCTTGTAGTAGAATTAAAATGGAAACCCAAAAATATTTCTCGTTCTTCTTTTTACTTGTTGGGAGCTTTCCTGTGTAAATAGTTTTCTTTTCTTTTCTTTTCTTTGGGGGTCGAGAAGACCATATTGAAAATGCTTAGTGGCTCTTATATGCATGATTGTTTATTTAACTTAGAGCCCATATTATCTTGTCTTCTCTTTTGAGTTGAGTGCTTGCAGATTCCAGCTTAGTCCAATGCACATGCACTATTATTATTATACACATCGTTCGGTCGTGCAAGTGAAAGGCAATAATGACGATATATGATGGACTGATTAAGATGAGAAAAGCTGGTATGAACTCAACCTCTCTTGTTTTTGTAAATATGATGAGTTCATCGTTTCTTATTCAGCTTATTATGAAGTAAACATATTTGCAATGACATTTAGATATTATAGTTGCTTGTGCCATGCTTGATTAGTTATGAGTTATAATGGTTTACCTTGTGTGCCAACATGCTATTAGAATGATTATGATGTGGTATGATGGGATGGTATCCTCCTTTGAATGAATTGAGTGACTCGACTGGGCACATGTTCACGCATGTAGTTGACACAAATCAACATAGCCTTCACGATATTTATGTTCATGGTAGATTATATCCTACTCATGCTTGTACTTGGTGTGAATTAATTTTAATGCATGTTTATGACTGTTGTCACTCTCTTAGTTGGTCGCTTCCCAGTCTTTTGCTAGCCTTCACCTGTACTAAGCGGGAATACTGCTTGTGCATCCAAACTCCTTAAACCCCAAAGTTGTTCCATATGAGTCTACCAAACCTACCTATATGCGGTATTTACCTGCCGTTCCAAGTAAATTTGCATGTGCCAAACTCCAAACCTTCAAATGAAATTCTATTTTGTATGCTCGAACAGCTCATATTTCAACTAGGGCTGCCTATATGTTCCATGCTAGGTGGGTTATTCTCAAGAGGAGTGGACTCCGCTCCTCATTCACGAGAAAGGGCCGGTAACCGGGATGCCCAGTCCCATGATCAAAAAAGATCAAAGCAAATCAAAATAATTAAACAAAACTCCCTCATGGCTGTTGTTAGTTGGAGGCACTCGTTGTTTCGAGCAAGCCATGGATTGATGCTTGTTGGTTGTTGGGGGAGTATAAACCTTTACCATTCTATTTGGGAACTGCCTATAATGCATGTAGTATGGAAGATACAGCCATCTCATAGTTGTTGCGTTGACAGTGAAAGTGTGCCGCTCAAAATGTTATTTAATCTCTATTTTAAATCGAGCTCTAGCACCTCTACAAATCCCTGCTTCCCTCTGTGAAGGGCCTATCTATTTACTTTTATGTTGAGTCATCACCCTTCTTATTAAAAAGCACCCGCTGGAGAGCACACTGTCATTTGCTTTCATTATTGTTGGTTTTGTTTGGGTATGACTTGACTGGATCTCTTTTACCATGAATTACAATGTTTAGTCAGTCCTTGATCTTTAAAGGTGCTCTGCATTTATGTTTTGCGGTCTCAGAAAGGGCTAGCGAGATACCATTTTGTTATATCATATTATGATTGTTTTGAGAAAGTGTTGTCATCCGAGTTTTATTATTATCGCTTGCTAGCTGATTATGCTATTGATATGAGTTATTGTGAGTATGGTTAGTTCATAATATTGCTGAAACCTGAATGATGGCTTTGCATGTTTACAACAACAAGAGCAAACAGAGTTTGTAAAAGTTTTTCTTTATCACTTTCAGTTTATCAACTGAATTGCTTGAGGACAAGCAATGGTTTAAGCTTGGGGGAGTTGATACGTCTCCAACGTATCTACTTTTCCAAACACTTTTGCCCTTGTTTTGGACTCTAACTTGCATGATTTGAATGAAACTAACCCGGACTGACGCTGTTTTCAGCAGAATTGCCATGATGTTGTTTCATGTGTAGAAAACAAAAGTTCTCAGAATGTCCTGAAAATCCACGGAGGCACTTTTTGTAAAATATAAAAAATACTAGAGAAAGAATCAAGATCAGGGGGCCCACACCCTGCCCACGAGGGTGGGGGCGCGCCCTCCCCCCTGGGCGCGCCCCCTGTCTCGTGGGCCCCCTGAGTCTCCGCCGACCTCAACTCCAACTCCATATATTCCGTTTCACGTTGAAAAAAATCAGAGAGAAAGTTTCATCGCGTTTTACGATATGGAGCCGCCGCCAAGCCCTAATCTCTCTCGGGAGGGCTGATCTGGAGTCTCTTCGGGGCTCCGGAGAGGGGGATTCGTCGCCGTCATCATCATCAACCATCCTCCATCACCAATTTCATGATGCTCACTGCCGTGCGTGAGTAATTCCATCATAGGCTTGCTGGACGGTGATGGGTTGGATGAGATTTACCATGTAATCAAGTTAGTTTTGTTAGGATTTGATCCCTAGTATCCACTATGTTCTGATATTGATGTTGGTATGACTTTGCTATGCTTAATGCTTGTCACTAGGGCCCGAGTGCCATGATTTCAGATCTGAACTTATTATGTTTTCATGAATATATGTGTGTTCTTGATCCTATCTTGCAAGTCTATAATCACATATTATGTGTTATGATCCGACAACCCCGAAGTGACAATAATCGGGATACTTCTCTGTGATGACCATAGTTTGAGCAGTTCATGTATTCACTATGTGCTAATGCTTTGTTTTGGTTCTCTATTAAAAGGAGGCCTTAATATCCCTTAGTTTCCGCTAGGTCCCCGCTGCCACGGGAGGGTAGGACAAAAGATGTCATGCAAGTTCTTTTCCATAAGCACGTATGACTATTTACGTAATAGATGCCTACATTACATTGATGAATTGGAGCTAGTTCTGTGTCACCCTATGTTATAGCTATATGAGGAATCGCATCCGACATAATTATCCATCACTGATCCATTGCCTACGAGCTTTTCACATCTTCTGTTTCGCTTCTTTACTTTTCCATTGTTATTGTTACAATCACTACAAAACCCAAAAACATTACTTTTGCTACCGTTACCTTTATTATCATATTACTTTGCTACTAAATACTTTGCTGCAGATACTAACACTACAAAAAAATACACTTCCGTGATGATACGTGTTTGTCACAGTAGGTCGCGTTTTTTGTCATGCATGTACATCCATGACAAATTTATGACAGAAACGAGATAGTCATACATGTGTTGTCATAGAAGTGTTCGATGGCATTACCAAAATTATCATCACAGAAGTGTCCACTTCCATGACGATAAATCGCGCGTCACAGAAGTGCTTTCGTCAAGGGTGACCGACACGTGGAATCCACCATAACGGAAAGCCATTAAGCTATCGGGGCGGGTTTTGGATCCGATAACCCGTTAACAGCCCCGACCAATGGGGATTTTCCATGTGTAAAATCATCATTGGCTGGAGGAAACACGTGTCGGCTCATTGTTGGGACAGATGTCATCCACTCATTGGACAGAAGGTGCCTATGATACGTCGACACGTGGCACGACCCAACAGAGGCCCATTCCTGTGAAAAGGCCGGCCCGTTTGACTTGGTCAAAAGGTGACGGGCCGGCCCATGGAAAGCCTGTTAACGACCTGTTCGCATATAGCCCATTTACAGCCCGCTAACCCAAGGCCCGTTATGCCCTATCCGAATTAGGCCCTGTAGCGTCATCTGGGCCATCCAATATGATTCCAGCCCGTTTTCACTTCTAGCCCATGTATGGCCCATGACGTCTTTCGGCCCATATGAGGCCCTATGTAACTCTTGGCCTATTGACGACCCATGGTGAAACTGCCCCGCAATGAACAGTGCATTACTTTAGACCCATTAACAACCCGTGGTGAAACTGGCCCGTAATGAACAGTGTATCGCTTTATACCCATTAAGGGCCCGTTATTCAGTTGGGCTGTTTCCAGCCGATGTTATCTTTCGGCCTTCTCAGAGCCCATTTATTCTTGGGCTCATTTGCAGCATTCGGTTACTTACGGCCCGTTACCATCATTTTCTGCTTGTGGGCCAAATTCAGCCCGTCGTTACAGTCGGCCCATCTGTGGTCCGTTAGTGTGTTGGGCCATTTTCATAGCATCACCAAATACGGCCTATTAACGGCCCGTTATGGTCAGCCAATAAAACGTACGATTTCCATTATAGGCCCGTCTACGGCCCATTAAAGGTCAGTACAAGACCCATAAATGAGTCGGCGGCCCATGGATCCTCCGTGACGTAGAAGGCCCATGGATCCTGCGAGACGTAGAAGGCCCATGTACACTGCAAGACGTAGAAGGCCCATGGATCCTGCGGCCCATGGATCCTACGAGACATAGAAGGCCCATGGTCGGGCGAGTTGGCCCCCGTTTGAACAATATAGCATATTCAAAGAATTATCCTACTCAATACTATCACCTCTAAAAAGCATACACTATACAACAAAGAGATCAAGGCATAGAAAGGTAGAATAATCCTACACTATACAATAAAGAAATTACAGTCGATTATACCCACTGGGCATTATGGTACGGCACAAGTGATAATAAAGCATACACAAACAGCAAATTACATACACTGGGCAAATACGGCTCATACATCATGGACACGCATCAACTTAACTCCATTTGAACTATAATCTCTTCAGAAAATAGGATTGGCCGGATTCAGATAGCACAAATTTCAGTCTGCAAAATCTCCAATTCCTTCATGGTTACATCGGTGTCTTGTTTCATTTTTTGACTCCTGCATCTAATACCTGCATGTCCAGTCTCAACTTGTTGATTATACATTGACAATCATGTACACGTTGTCTTGACACCTCTAGTTGATGCTCGAGAACATCATCACATTCCAATTCCAATCCATAATCATTCAGTAACGGCCATGCCGCACTGCTCGCAGATTTTTGTGTTGATGTCACTTCATCCTGAAATGTTTCTATAAGTACACATGACTAGGGCAAAAATATAGTTACAACAGTGAAGCGAACAAGACAATATTTTGTACTACATGGCAAAACAGGACTAACAATAATGTTACACGTCACTTTCACAAAAAAAATGTTACACATCATGAAGCATAAGAAGGTGATATTTTAAAAATTATAAAAAAGATAGTCTGTGCAGCCTGCATACAGAAATCCCTCTTAGCTCAGCAGAGGAGCATGATGTTGGGGCCCAATCGAAAACACAGACAAGTTAAAAATTTAGACAGCACGTTGCGTATAAGTAAGCAAGCAGTTGGCCATTTTGTACCTCAATTAAAGTCTTAGGGAGCATAATGAACAGCAGAGGGTTCCATACAAACATACTACAGTAGGCAAAACTATGCAATCATTAGCATAGTATAAACTAGATTGTGAGCCTCATGCAATAATAGTTGGTTAATAGACTTCAAAGCTTCGGCCACACTTCGGCAGAGTAATTAAATGGTAAGGCCTTTAATTATGTCAACTAATAATGATACAAGTACCGAACATCATGCATAATTATTTGGGCATCTCATTAAGTGAGGACAAATAAAGCAATTGAAAAGAGAAAATTAACTATGCCTGAAACAAACGAGGAATTGAACTGTTGAGTTGCATACAGTGACTTACCTTAGCAGGTTGAAGAGGCTCAGCGCAGCTCCTACTTCTCTTGCAAGGCTCCTTCCTAACATCTTGTACTTGGAAATCCTCAATCTTATCTTCATTGCACCCCCTCTGCAAGGTGACACAAACTAGTTACTAGTCTCCTTGGAAGATAAATATGCATACTTTCCAGTCTGTGAACACAAAAGGATGAGATTATAACAAAACAACACCACATAATGAAACATGTCGCATCTCTTGCTCTTGCACACAATGAAATGAGCATTTATTATGTCTGCACTATGTAAAAACTAGGCATACCTTCGAACTGGATCTCCAGGTACTCTTGGAGAGCCTACTGTAGTGTACGGCCAAACCTTTATTCACCTATGAGTTAGACAAGGCCCCACTACAACAGCCCTTAGTGTTTAAATTGTTGACAAGCTCTGTTAGAGTGTTAGGTCAAGAACAACAAGTAATCAAAGCAAACAGTCCTAGTATGGCTGGCTGATGCAAACAAGCAATTGAACAGATGTGTGAGCAAATCTTACATATCAAGAAAAGAAGCAAAGAAGGAGGCTTAAAGACCATCACTTGACTGACCAGATTTAAGGGGCATTTAAACATCATGTGCAACGTATGAACTAACATAAACATTGCATATTCCAGATTCTACAATGGAATGCACATGTATTAGGTTATGCCATGTATGATGATGCCTAAATGTACAGATAGCAGGCAGGAGTGATTCATCATTGCACGCACAATTGAATTGCAGGTTAAGGGCCAGTTCGATTCCGCCTTTTCAGGGTATATTGTCAAAATAAGCCATAAAAGATGTAAAGAAGTCATTTTTGAGTTATGGGCTTGGGCTTAACTAATTTCGCTTTGGAGGGGGGTGTTTCGGGTAGAACCTCACTAAAAATTGAAGGGAAGGGGAATAGTGAAATGACTCTGTTGTCTGCCTATATTACACTCAAAATGCAACTACTAACGCCTGTGTCACACCTGACCCTCATGTAAAAACAAACACGCAAGCATTCATTGCCCTGCCCGCTTGCATCTCCTATCCCCTTTCCCTCTACCTTGATCCCCTGCCTGCAGCACTAGGGTTCCTCCAGCGAGCCGTCGCCACTAGTCCCATCTGGCCTGGTCCTCGACGATGCTATGTCCAGCTAGGCTACATGGCTGGCGGGTAGGGGCAAATCTCCCTAACTGCTCCTCTCTCTGGCGCCGCCCCTCATTCTCATGGTCTCCAGCAGCTGCTCCACTATGGTTCGTCCAATGCACTACTCCAGCGGGTGCTGCACAACTACGGCTGAGGCCACACCGCGGCATAAGGCACCTTGTTCCTCCTCCCCTCCTCCCAGGCCATGACCTTGAGGTGCTGTTGAAGGATGAGCTCATCCAACAAGGTGAGGATCTCCTCTGATTTTTTGCCAAATTTTCATTCTGATCCACTATACGATGAATTGCTATGAGCTGCTTCTGCTGCTGCTATATGATGCATTGCTATGAGCTGCTCCTGCTGCTGCTATATGATGAATTGCTATGAGCTGCTGCTGCTGTATGATGAGTTTCTATGAGCTGTTGTTGCTGCTATATGATGAATTGCTATGAGATGATGCTGCTGCTATATGATGAGTTACCACAAGCTGCTCCTGCTGCTGCTATATGATGAATTTCTATGAGCTGCTCCTATTGCTGCTATATGATGAATTGCTATGAGCTGCTGCTGGTATATGATGAATTGCAGACTGCTGCTACTATATGATGAGTTGCTATGAGCTGCTGCTGCAGCTATATGATGCTTTTAGGTGGTGCTGCTATATGATAATAACAAGCCACTTGGACCACCGAATTTCAACAAATAATTGTTCTTCATTTAAATGTGGGTCATGCGTTCTTCGTTTAATTAGGCAATGGGATCTCTATGGAAAACATTGACCAAAGTAGATTGTGCCAAGTAGATGGTATCTTTGTATTTGCATTTTGAGCAAATAGTGATGGTCTATTTTCCTATCATATTAATTACTGCACTGGGTTCAATTTGTGATGTTTGCAAGTCAAATTAATTTCTATATGTGCAGCAAAATGAAAAATATATATAATGCAATCTAGACTTTCCACTTATCATACCAAAGATAAGCTGAAAACGCAATGAAAAGAACTGGTTGGCGTATTACATGGAGCTTATATTCATAGGTGCTCACTTTCTTAGGATAACTCGTAATAACTATCCCTAAGAAACTTGGCTAATAGAACTGGCATACAAATAACATGTCACGATGATTGCAATGGAGGAGTGACATACCATAGCACACTGTATAGGCTCACCGCCGCCTCTCCTTTTTTTGCGATGTTCCATGAAATTGCCACATACATATTGTACTTTTTCATTGTGTAACCCTATCTGCAAGTTGACACGGCTAATTTCAGACATCTCTACATGATACTACATTGCATATCCCTTGCGCATATTTAAACCACCAATTAACGATTGTGTGCGTACCATAAACTAGCCATGACTCTGTATGCTGGACTGGCAGGCACTCTAAGGGAGCCTAATGTAGTGCACTGGAATTCCTACATGCCACCTACGATTTTGTGTAATGTACTGCCCCTGTTCCTAAATATATGTCTTTGTAGAGATTCCAGTATGGACCACATACAGATGTATATAGATGCATTTTCGAGTGTAGATTCACTCATTTTGCTCCGTATGTAGCCTATAGTGGAATCTCTAGAGAGACTTATATTTAGGAACGGAGGTACTAGGTAGTATCATGTATGACATCCACATATCTAATTTAGCAGCCACTAGTAGAAATCATTGTCTGCACAAAGGGATTACTGGTCGAAAATCCTAGCAAAGCACGCTGGTAGGCACAGAACAATGCAAGAGAGAGAGACGCGCTTACAAGATCATAGCAATGCCTCAGTCCAGGATCTTGGTTGGCCAAGCTGTTAGATCCAGAAGAAACATCGTCCTTGTAGTTTTTGCGAGTTGCATAAAAGGTAACAGCGACCGATTAGTATATTTGAAGTACATCAGGCAGGTGATGCTGGATGGGTTTAAAGGTGACAAGTACCTAGGCCGTGGCGGGTGCTTGGCATCTCTCCAGATGGTGGGAATCAGGTTAGAAACGTCGAGGGTGATGACGCTGCGCTAGCTGTCGGGGTCCGACAGGAGATCTAGAACCGTCAAGTAGGGTGTTTGTGGAGCGGCTCCGGTAGGGTGGACTACAGTGTGGGCGAAGCGGATCTATGGTCGTGGACGAGGGCGTAGGTGAAGCTGCTCCGGTGGTTGGGTTAAGGATGGTGTCGACGACGTGGATCTGCGGCCGTGGACGGGTCGTCAGAAGCTGCTCCGGTGGTTGGGTTAAGGATGGTGTCGACGATGCGGATCTGCGGCCGTGGACGGGGCGTCAGAAGCTGCTCCAGTGGTTGGGTTAAGGGTGGTGTCGACGATGCGGATCTGCGGCCGTGGACGGGGCGTCAGAAGCTGCTCCGGTAGGTTGGATGAGGGTGCGAGGAAGCAGATCTGAGGCTGTGGACTTGTGAGTTGGCAAAGCTGCCCCGGTAGGGTTGAGAATGGTATAGGCGAAGCTACTCCAGTAGGGTTGACGATGGTGTCGGCAAAGCGGCTCCGGTAGGGTTGAGGAAGGTGCCGGCGAAGAGGATCAGAGGCCGTCGACGGGGGCGTCGGTGGGGCGGCTCTGGGGGTGTGGACGAAGCGTCTCCGGTGGGGAGTACGAATGAGCCGCTGCAGATGCGCGGCGGTTGACGAGAGTACCGACGAAGCAGATCCGGCGTTGTGGACAAGGCCGACACTGAGTGGGTTGTGGTACAGTGGTGGATGAGCAGTCTACTTGTTTCTAGGGGAGGTGGGAGGGGTAGATGCGGCCGCAGAAGAAGATCTGGCGAGGTGGACGCCGCTGGCAGTGAATGGGCTATCGTACACCGATGGATGAGCAGTCTAGGGTTTCGAGAGGGGAGGGGAGAAAGGGCGATGAAGTACGGACGGCATGATGTAAGATGCTCTGGTGCTGTGGAGTTAGTCGTTTTTGCGGGAGGGGGAGAGGAAATGGGGGTGCCGTGTAGTGGGGGGAACCGGAAGTTACCAAAGCAGCCCCGACCTATCATGTAGATGAGGGCGGTATTGTAACTTTTGTTCTCCGTGCACCAAGGACAAAAGGGGGATTTCGCATGCTAAAGACTAAGGTGGCGGAAAGTTTAGAAGGAGGCGGGAGATTTTGCCGCCCGTGGGATCGTTCGTATCCAGTTTCAACTAATTTTGGACCGTGCTAGCGGGAAGGTCATGCTAGACTGTGTACACGGGGGACGCGTCAGCAGTTAATAACTGGTGTGAAGTCCACCCCAGAAAAAAGACAATAACTCGGGATGATGCGCCGATAACTTGGACGTTCACACGGGCGCGGCCAATCGTACGGGTGTAGTGGCGCGTTCACAAAAAAGGGATCAAACGCTCAGCCTATGTATTTCTCGTGTAAATAGATAATTTAGTGCCATTGGTTATTTACTTTAAACATAATGCATTGACGTGTTAGTGTAGAGGCGCACAAAAAGAAATGGATATTGTAGTTAGCTACTTAAAAGTGTTACCTCATATGATTACATAGCCTCCATTTCATAAATTGCGTAACCGTTGAATTCATATATGAATATTACATATATTACTTCAAAATAGAAACTTAAATCATCCAAGACTAATGAATTTGAATGCAAGAGTAACAATGGTGCATGTGCATGATAGCTACATTGGTTGTTTGAAGAAACATCACTGTAACTTTGGCATGCACAACTGAAAAAGGTTTATTTAAATAGAAAAAAATGTGATATGTGAGTGTCCAATCTTTATAGCGTTGAATCGATATTGTACCTTTGGCCACGATACGAAGTAGATATTGACTTATGTTCAAGCGATGCACGTCCACGGTCGCTAGATAGTGATACGTGAATGAATTGTGCAATCTCTCTCACACGCATACATATCTCATTTCCCTGTGGGCATCGGAATCACACACGCGCACTTCGTGTATTTCTCTCCCTCCGTCAGGGTTAAATTCGTCTTTCTACCCCGTCCTACAAGTCTCTCACACAGAAACACACACACTCTCCATGTCTAACACGCCCACCCCTTTAATTCCGCCCACCCACAGCCACTAATGTCTCAAAGTATAATAATGTCTCTCACACATATGCTATCTACCTATCCCTTAATATAGCTAGATATGTGTCACACAAACTCCTTCTCCCTACTAGCAAGATGCCCATGTGCGTTGCACGGAACATCAAGATGCATTTGTATGAGAAGTTTATCTTGTGGGAGAAAAGGATGAACGAGGGAATGCCTTATTTGCAAATGCGGAGAGGGGTGTGGGTATCTTTTTGCAAAATTGCCATATTTTCCTTCATGTCCGTCGGATATAAATCGGTTGGCCTATATTGCAGGATGGTAGGAACACCATCATCATCAACTCTGTTTTTTATAAGAGTAGAGATATGTGAGTGTCACTGCCCCCTCCCACACACACACACCCACACTTCCCAACACCGAAGGAGTAGGGTGACACCTCGATCTTGATACTAATCTATCGACTGGCTTCTCTCTCAAACATACACACACACACTACCCGGCACCGAAGGAGTAGGGTGACACCTTGATCTTGATACTAATCTATCAACTGGATTTTCCCTCAAACATACACACACACACATGCACTGAAGGAATAGGGTAGCACATCAATCTTGATAATAATCTATCGATTCCTCTTTCAAACACACACACACACACACACACACACACACACTAGTTGTGCCTCTGTGCCTACCGCGCACACTCTCGATACGTCTTTCTCTCCCTCACCCCCCCAACAATGACAACAGAAGGGTGAGAACTCGATCTGATCATAATCTGTCAATTGGTTTCTCTCTCAAACATTGTGTCTCGGTGCCTCGCTCGGTAGCCCCCTCGATATGTAGAATCTCGCGCACGCACAACTATAGTGACGATGACGCTGAACCCAGTGTGCCTTGTTTTTACCGGCCTCATGTGATAGTTTTCACCCTGTTTTCTGTTAATTAACAAGGCAACCTTTTCTTTGTTACTACTAGCGAATCTGAAATCATTCGGGACAGACATAAAACATATCAATTCAACCCAATTATCGCAACAACTACTTTAAAAGAAATTAGCTAGCTGCCCGTGCGTTGCATGGAACATCAAGATGCATTTGTATGAGTAGTTTATCTTGTGAGAGAAAAGGCTGAACGAGGGAAGGCCTTATTTGCAAACGTGGAGAGACGTGTGGGTATATTTTTGCAAAATTGACATAGTTTCTTTCCTATCCGTTAGATATAAATCCGACGGCCTATATTGCAGGATGGCACGCACACCATCATCACCAACTCTGTTTTCTACTCCCTCCGTCCGAAAATACTTGTCATCAAAATGGATAAAAATAGATGTATCTAAAACTAAAATACATCTAGATACATTTCCTTTTATCCATTTTGATGACAAGTATTTCCGGACGGAGGGAGTATTTGTCTTTTTAGAGATTTCAACAAGTGACTATGACCGGACCTTACCAACATACTCAAAAAAGTAGTCCATAATTTTGATGTTACCCTCTTTTCTTGGCGGTGCAGTGCCATCTGGATACCTCATAAATAAATCAAGGACAAATCTGACCCCTTCCTGAAAAGACATACGTAGCAAAATGAGTGAATCTACACTCTAAAATATGTCTACATACACATCCGTATGTGGTAGTCCATTTGAAATCTGAAAAAGACAAATATTTAGGAACGAATGGAGTATATATAAGAGTAGACATGGAGATATATCTCCAGCATGGTCTACAACAAAAATGTGCTGGGCTGGTTAGCGCCGGATGCTCGCAACGCGATGACATGAGTTCGAATTCTGTCTTTTAACTTTAGATTTGTATATTATATATTACTCTACTTATTTAATATATACTTCTTTCGCTACTGTACTGACAGTGGAACCCACAGAGTACTTAGAATATTAAGGATGGACTTGTTTCTTTTTAACTTTCTGTACGAAGCTGTAGCCACCCTGCAAGTCACGTGTACACTGTACATGCAATTAACTTTTTATAGAGGGACAATCATACAGGCAATTAACTCAAATGGATTGGATGTCACTCTATTATTTCCAGCATAAAGAGCATCTCCAACGGCAGCCGGCAAATTTCCTCCCGCTTCCTTCCGCGGAGGACGACATCAAACGCCAGCGGCATACATTTTTACAACTCTAACCAACCAGATGAAATTCGTGCAAACACGGACTGATTTCATATAAGCATGAAGGATTTCGTATAAAAAAGCCGGATCTTCATATAAACATGATGGATTTCATTACATTTACATGAACTAAGAGGTGCCAATCCGGCTCTCTTGTATAATTAATACTCCCTCCGTCCGGAAATACTTGTCCTAGAAATGGATATATCTAGACTTATTTTAGTTCTAAATGGCCGCCCGCGGATCCCTTTGTCTTCCTCATGTCCGTCAGACACTTGCGGGGTCGACGAAGGTCCTCGGAAGAGACGAAGCAGCAAAGAAACCACCTGAATCCGCGGTCGTCGCCTCGGCGGTGGCCTTCATGGGTCCCAAGTGGCGGCGGCCTCCCGTGTTCTACTTCTCCTCGATGATGGCGGCGGACAGGGAGAAGCTGGCCACCGACTGGTCGCTCTCCACGCACCCGGCTTCTGTCTCTGCCTGCATGGCGCTGCCGCAGGCACGGGAGGCGCGCCCACAGACACGGGAGGCGCGGCCACCGCAGACACTGGTGGCGCGGTACGACGCGGCAGCGACGGCGCCCGTACCGGCGTGCTCGCCGCCGTGCCGGCGTGGAGCAACTCGCCACTCCTCATCGAGCTGAACTGGAGCGGCGAGTTGCTGAACCACGCGCCTGCTTGGGGCGGCAACTGGCTCCGTCGAGCCAAGCGAGGTTGGTGAAGCACCGAGCGGCCTCGCCCGTATCCGGAGGGCTCGGCGGGCCACCCAGCCGGGTAATATGCCGGAGAACGGCTCATCGGAAGCCATCGGAAGGGTGGAGAAAATGGTGAAGGAGGAGATGGGGGAGCGGCGGAGGGGTGCGATTCTTGCCCGCTGTCTGTCTGGCCTCGTGTAAATAGAGGGCGGACGGTAGGAGCTTGGCCGGCGTCTGGCCTCGTTTAAACTGAGGGCGGACGGAGGAGCTCGGCCGGTGTTGCGTTTAATTCCGACCCGCTCATGAACGGACGTGTGGCCGGAGTAGGATTCTCGGTTTGCATGCGGGTTTAACGGAGGGGTTTAATGGAGGCGCCGGGCGTGCAGCGGGCGGTGCAGTACTATTCGATTTGACAGCATTAATGAGCCGTCAAATCACAAAGGCCCTCGCCTCTCGTGAAACCGACCGAGCTAGACTGCCCCGCCCTCTAGCCTTTTAAAAAATGTATATACTCCACTTTTGTACAGTAGTAGTATCGATGGATTGCGCCATGGAGCAAAACTTGAAATTAAAAAAAGGTGGTACATATAGAGAGCGCTCGTGAACTATGTGTCATACATGGCAATAAATAAAGTACTACATGATACTTATATGATACATGGCGCAGGAGTACTAAGTATTATTAATACAGTTTTGCTAGAACTCATCTAGATGAGATATAATTTGGTCTCATTCATCTTTTATAGCCATTGGATGTGATGCTATAAGATGCGTGTGTGCTGACGTGGGTTGTATTTGTTCTTGTGCAACGAACTGACCACTGCATGTCATGTTTGATAGTCTCAAGTCATTAAAAGCATACAAGCCCCACATCTCTTCTTGGTTGATTCCTCTATTTATGTCAAAAAATAAGAAACAACGTGAGAGTTAATGCACCACGCCTATGTGTTAGACTAGCCACAATGGTGAGTAACATACACTAGTAACATACACATATCCCTAGACTATGTTACTACCTTCATATTGGGTACTACCTCCGTCTTGGTTTATAGGTCCCTTTTATAGTTTGTGCCAAATTTTGGCTAAAGATTTAACTAAAAAAATGTTAATGCATGTCAAGAAAAATTATCTCATTGGATTCGTATTTGAACATAGTTTTGAAAAATATAATGTTTGGTGACATGCGTGAATATTTTCTTAGTTTAATCTATGGTTAAAATTTGGCACGAAATACAATGGGGACCAATAAACCCGGACAGAGGTAGTAGTAACATAAGTGTGGTAACATGCAAAGCTTCATTTATTAGGTTATAGACTCATATTGCATTGGGACATGTGATGTTACAGTAACTAGCTAGTAAGTTATTATAACTACCTCTCTCCTCATTAACTCACTACCACATAAGCAAATTTGCTGAGTTGGACTCGATGTTACTGCTGAAGATACTCCCACGGTGGCTAGTCTTACTAGTATTTGCTTTTCGTAAGATGACTTATAATACTCACCTAGATAGAGGGAGTATTCGATTTGACAGTGGGCGGTGCAGTTCCCGATATGCCTTTAATGCAGACGAGGGAGGGAGTAGCGGTTCCCGATATGTTGAATGGCCAATGCATCCTCCTTCAATTAATGCATGAGGGAAGTAAGGGGAGGAGGTCTGGGAAAAGAGGTTGCACGATGTGAATGCAACGCAGTTTGCCCTCATTGCCCTCATATAAAGGCGCCCCTCCTCCATTCCAATGCATCTACCACATCGTACGCACCTAAGCACCTACACTAAGCGCAAAAGAGCTCGCTCCAGACCCATGGCGGCGATGCGCATGAGCGGCCAGCGGCTGCGCCAGATGGTCCACGATGCCGGCCTGCGGCATGGCGCCGAGGATCATCTCCAGAAGGTGTTGGAGACCGGCTGGTGGATGTCCGCCGTCGACGCCAACTACGACTCTCAGTTGGACCAAATGATCGTTGCCACCAGCAACAAGTTCACCGTCCTCAAGAAGCTCGCGGAGGACATCGCCGTACTCCTCCAGCCCGCGCGCCCGGGCTCCTCATTGCCTGCCACCCTAATCGGCCTCCATGGCCGGAACCTCTTTCAAGCACTGGTGGCCCTACGACTGCCCGCCGACGCCACGAAGAATGTCCACCTGGAGGTCGCGCTCGCCGCGAGGCGCCTCGCCCTGCAAGAATTCGTCGACCTACACATCCACGCGTACGAGCAAATCGTGTACATAGGTATCTACAAGGCCAGTGAGGACGCTACGACGTTGGCCTTCCTCAACCGGCTGGAAGCCTTGGATGCCTTTGTTGAGAAGCACCTCGACCTCGCCACAAAAGCCGCCGCTCCTTAGCCGCCGGTCGGTGGCCCGGCGCACTAAGTTGAGGAGGAGGAGGTCGTACGTTCGTGGATCCATCTTTCTTCTTGCCTTCTGTAACCACCACTGCGATTGCATCATCGTGGCCTTAATTCTTATTGTGCTGTTGCATTCTCGTTCCAGTCAATACCGACATGTGCGATCACTTTGCTTAATTATATGCATCACTGTAACTAGTACTCCATCCGTCAATTTATAAGTTGTGCTTACCTTTTCCATCAACTTCTTGCAACGCGCGGGCATCTTGCTAGAAACACTAGAATATGTCTATACAATCCGTATGTGATAGTCCATTTGAAATCTCAAAAAGACAAATATTTAGGTACGGGGGGTGTAATATATTAGGAGTATATCAAAACAATAGTGATTTCTTTCAAGTTTGTGAACAAATACTACTATTCTACTACTTTGGATCCGTCGCAATGCACGGGCACATTGCTAGTAAAAGGAAAAGGCCTGCCACGTTCGCGTCGCACCCCCACACGCCCGGGAATCGGGAGTACAACACGGCCCATCCGGCACGACACATAGCTTAGGGAAGGCGTGTTGCCTACAGCCTAGCATTTTCACTTTCATGTGGGACCGCCCGTTGAGCAAACCGACACCCCGCCCGCCGCCGGGTTATAAAACAGAAACAAGGGGAAGATCTAGTTGTAGCACGGAAGCCAAGAAATTTTGTGTCAGACGGGGCTCGTTGATAGAGTAGGAGCATTCCATACTAGTACTACTCCTACCAAGTTTGTACTCCTAATACTATTATATTACCAGTACTACCACTATACAACTAGTAGATACGTGCACGGCACAACATCGTAGGAACAAAAAATGGAAGATCTTGTTTTGGGTGATTTATCTTTTTTTCAATCAACGTAGTATGAATAATATGATGTGGGGGGCACCCATGAAGCTTATGTGGCTTGGTTGCATGGCTACGGAAGGTTAGAGAAAAATAAATAGATAATGTGTTTAGAGTGCACTCCACTAAATAGATATACTTTGGATCCATTGCAACGGACCGGCACATCTATATCTATACCCCCTATATAGTGTGTGAAAAACTTTGAAAGTTGGTCGTTGGATGAAGCCAATCCGACGGTACAAAGATGGCAAATCCGAGCACTACTGGCCATTGGATATCATCCACCAGATTCTGCCACATGTATAATCTAGAAGACTCCATGGTTGAACTTAATTCATGACTAACTTTGCCACAACTAAGCTCAGGCAAAGTTATTAATAAGTTCTTCAAAATGAGAGCCACAAGTTGGCAAGCCTAAGGGAATCTTGCCACATTTTTTGTGTGTATGTCATGTGGGCAGTGGCTTGCCTAAGGTGTGGCTTGAACCAAACACTCACCTAAGTTAATCAAACTTGCCTAACCTTACATTCCACCAAATTTTGCCACAAGTTGGCAAGCCTAAGGGAATCTTGCCACATTTTTTGTGTGTATGTCATGTGGGACCAGTGTGGCTTGCCTAAGGTGTGGCTTGAACCAAACACTCACCTAAGTTAATCAAACATGCCTAACCTTACATTCCACCAAATTTTGCCACATGTTAGAATCCAGAAAACTCCACATGTAGAAGCATAATGCACAAACCACCAGAATCTCATGCGTGCAATGCACGTGTACCTTACTACTAGTACTAGTAGTAGTAAGAAATAAATTCCAGTTTTGGCACGAGCTCGTACTGCGGGAGCACCACAAGGCCTGCCGCAGGAGTTACATTTTCCTCTCGGGGCCCACGGGACCGAACTTCAATGGCTTAGTGCCCGGCCTATGACTCAATGACATGTGGGCCTTAAATGCGGCTGGCCCACATGTCATTCTCATGGTGGTGGCGTGGTTCGTGACTCACTCGTTCGATATGAACCGGCCAGTGGTGGCGTGGCCGTGGCGAGGGTACCACAGCTGGGCGTCGGGGCGTTACGAGGTGTAGATGGCCACACCAGCAGGTACTACCTGTAGTACATAAGTACTCCAGCTAAGGATTGATGCCCGGGAAGAAATGTGTCACAGCCGCTGGATGAAAATTTGATGGTGCGGAGTACGGATCGGAGCACAACAGCAGAGCAGGCAAACCACGTCCAATCAGGTGTGTCTGTGGTAGAAAGTTGATGGTCGCCGTAGTTCAGCTGGCCCGCATGTCATGCACACAAAGGCAGAGGAGCAGTGGAGCCGAGAGGGGTGAGGGGCACGAACAATCCTACCATTCTGTCACTGACATGTGGGACCCATAAGCGTGGGTCCCACCTGTCTGCGAAGGAAAGGCAGGGCAAGGCAGTGATAGCCACGTCAGAGGATCCATGTCCATGTCGGGGGACGTCGTGCCGTGGGTTGGAGTGGCGTCGTGGGAATCGCGTGTGGGTGTGGAAGTGGTAGAAACAAGAAACGTGATGGTCGCCGTGGTTCAACTTCCATGGACAAGCTGTCATGTCTGCTGACACATGTATATCAAAACTAGAGTGTTTATATTTCAAGCACGTGAACAAGTATTATTCTACTAGTTTGGATCCATTGCAACACACGGGCCAGAACATTGGTAGTAGTAGTGTCCATCTCTATCTCTAGAGGCCTTCCCTCATTCATCCTTTTCTCTCACAAGATAAACTACTCATACAAATGCATCTTGATGTTCCGTGGCACGCACGAGGATGTTTCCTTGGGGGTCTCTCCAGCACGGCGTGGCCGTAGTTGCAAGTTGACGCCCCTTGAGATGCCGACGTTGAGGGGCACTCGGATTTCCTCCGATGAGCAGGTAAGATGAGTTTGATCACGTAGTAAATGCATTCTAAAGACTACTTCCGTGTCCATTTCCTAATTTTCCCCCTGCCCACTGTTTCACATGCTAGGCTCGGTGCGAGTGGAGATTGGCTTGCATATGTACGGGAGGGTACCAACATCAATTTGCACAACATTAACAACGGTGACACCGTTCCCGTAGAACCTTTGTCCAACATTGGGATCAGCCATGCAACGGGCCACCGCATGAATTGGTACGATGGAACCACTGTGAGATTGAATAAAAGATAGCACGAACCTTGCACATGGCGGTCAAAGGCGGACCATGTTGTCTGCGGCCGATTTGTTGCCGTACGAGTAGGAAGACGTTGTGCTCCTTTCTAACCGCATCTTCGCGGTGACAAACCAGGGGACTTATTTTGTATGGGACACATCCTACGATATACTCCCTCTCTCCCAGTTTATTTGTTTTGAATCTTTTCGTTTTATAAGTTTCAAATTCAAATTTAGAGCTCCCCATCACATGTTGAGATTACAATGTCCATTAAATCGTTGCGTGCATGTATAGTAAAGAAACAAATCTCGAGTTTGGCACGAGTTCGTGCTGCGGGAGCACCACAAGCCCTGGCGCAGGAGTTACATTTCCCTCTCAGGGCCGTCGGGACTGAGCTTCAGCGCCTTACTACACCTACCTTTGAGTCAATAACATGTGGACCCGATAGGTGACTGGTCCACATGTAATGCTCCCGAAGGCAGAGGGGCAGTGGGGCCAAGAGGGGTGAGCCGCAGGTCGGGGGACGTGTGGTTTCATGGGTTCGAGCGGCGTCGTGGGAATCGCGGGTGGCTGTGGTAGAAACTTGATGCTCGCCGCATTTTAGGTGGCCCACATGTCATGCACACAAAGGCAGAGGGGCGGTGCGGCCGAGAGGGGTGAGGCGCACGTCGGGGGGCGTGGTGCCGTGGGTTGGAGAGGCGTCGTGGGAATCGCGAGATGAAACGTGATGGTCGCCGTAGTTGAACTTCCATGGACAAGCTGTCATGTCTACGGACACATGCACTGTATACCGATCACTGGAAGGAGTAGCAGAGAAAGCTATATATGCGGATAAATAGTTCCTTATAGTCAAGCGGACCCACGCTACTACTCTGTTCCAAAGACATGCACACCATCGAAATAGTCCATCTATATCAATATACACCGAGAGGGAATAATTTTTTTACAAGAGAGGAAATAGTTCATCCATCCATAATGCCCTCCTGCTGGTGCAGCGTTTTCTTCTTCTTCTTCTTCTTCTTCTTCTTCTTCTTCTTCTTCTTCTTCTTCTTCTTCTTCTTGTTCTCATTCTCTGTGGGAGACGGCTTCGCAACAAGCTCTTTGGACCTTGCAGCTATCTCGAAACTCACACGGGCATCGAGGGCAGCATATTTTATCCGCTCGTACATCAAGGGATAATTCTCCCATCCAGACGACATTAATGCCACCGTTTCATCACCCTTCTGAAGATTTGTACTGAGCACAAAATTTGCTACGTCGAATAGGGATGGTGTCCGTTTAGCACAATCTTCTACAGGAATTTTGATTCTGGTTTGTAGGTCAGCGATGCTTTTCAAATCAAGGTTGTACGGCTCCAGCTTCTGTTTGTCCCCTTCGATGGCCGCCCCACAGAAGTATACGTCCTCCCGAGACAAGAAATCATGAATCTCACCTGGTATGGAGGGCGAGTGTATGATGTGGTACACCAAAACATCATCTTCGAGGCACAGCTGAAGGACGGTGGCGTGCTGGATCTTCCCAGGGGCACGCTCCGTGTACTCTACCTTTTTGAGGGAGTTGGATACATTGTTGATCCACTACCGAACAACCCTTGGGTGGACGGTGACGGTGGCAACTATGCGCATCGAGCCTTCGACAAGGACATGTTGGACGCTAAAAACCTGCATCTCGATCTCTTTTGCCATTTGGAACCGCTGGAACGGAGGGCTATGGTTTGGAGAATTAGGATTAGATGGCTAGTCTAACTGAAGTAGTAGATGATTATTTAAAGAGGTTAAAACAATGTGAATGCAGTGGGGTTTGGATGCAAATGAAGACGAAGGGGAGGTGAAGAAGCCGAGGCGAATTGGTTCCCGATGGAGAACTAAATGGGAGAAGTGCCGTGTAGGCAGTTGATTAGACGACTAGGTAGACTAAACGAAAAGGCTATGCGGGTAGACTGAGGAGTCGTACCTGTTTGTGTACGTGCCCATCCTTCCTGATAGGTGGGACCTATGCAAACAGATAAAAAAATGTGTCGTAGCTTTTTTTTGAGCCCGTGAGTGGGAGACACAACATTCTCTGGTTAAGGAATACTCCCTCCGTTTAGGTGAGTATAAGTCACCTTATGAAAATCAGGTTTTCCCAAAACCTTTAGGCGTGGAGCATTAACTTCCTGCTCGATCCCCTCCCAGCCTCGTTAGCCAGCGTTCTCTTCCTCTGCTGCCGCGTTCTACCTTTCCATTTTTCCTCTTCTCAAGTGTGGAACGATCTGCATGCCGTCCTTGATGCACCAGAACGACCACTGCATGCATCGCGGCAGGGCGTTGATTGGGCATGCACGAGAATTTGGTTCTGCTCGCAATATGGATGATACCTGAACGATGAAGTGAACAGGCATGCTAGCACGGGAGACCTATTTCCGCTATACAATACTGGAGTACTCATGTTCCTACTACTAGTAGTAGTAGTAGTAGTAGTAGTAGTAGTAGTACAACTGTGGTACACTTGATGGTCAAAATACTATTCATCCGGTCCTCACAGTGAAGTGACAACACCCTGCGCCTGACACTAGTCCAGGCGAGGCGGCGTGTTCGGGTTACCAAAGTCAGCCTCACCCTGTGCACTGTGCAGTCTGTCACCGCTGTTGTACATCACATTGGCGCCTCGCCTCGTCTCCCTCTCCGCTCCCATAGCACCACTCCATCTCCATCTCCTTCTCCGTCTCCGTCTCCATCTCACTGTGCCCCCGTGTACCATCGCCTCACTCGCCTCCCCCAGTACCACTATTCCCTCGCTAGCCGCTCCAGCACCGACATCCTTCTCCCCCGTAAATCAAGCCCCCTTCCAAACTCCACCATGGCCGAACGCGAACCGCGCAGCATCCATATGAGCCGCGATTGGAGCAATCTCCCCAGTGACATCCTCGACCTCTGTTGTTCGTGTATGGATATGTTGACCGCCCTGCGGCTGGCTGCATGCTCGAGGGACATGCACACGGCCATCGTCGAAGCGAGGCCTAAGCTTTTCAAGACACCCTGCTTGCTGCTATCTGGTCTTGCGAGATTGGCTCA
Source organism: Triticum aestivum (assembly GCF_018294505.1). Classification (NCBI taxonomy): domain Eukaryota; kingdom Viridiplantae; phylum Streptophyta; class Magnoliopsida; order Poales; family Poaceae; genus Triticum; species Triticum aestivum. The sequence goes on along the minus strand of NC_057798.1, from coordinate 521,813,306 downwards.
CCATGATACGGAGGCGTGCATGATGCCCCTCGACTTCAATCCGATCTCCATTAGCCGAAACTTCTTTGCAGGTATGTAGTGTGTCGCCGTACATCATTTCCCTCGACATCGATCCGATCACCATCGCCCGAAACTTCTTGGCAGGTATGTACTGGGTCGGCATGAACTCCCACTGGATGGCTGCCTTCAGAGAAGACGGTAAAAAGTTGGTGCTCGTGAACTTCCAGACCTCCCATGAGATTATCCTTCCTCCGTTGGATTATATAGAGTATTACCATCGCGGTCCAAGTCATCTAGATTACTACGTCAGTTGGACGGACCTTGTTTTGCAGAAGATTGTAATCTGCCAAGTACCCACACGACATGCGAATTACGCAGACTTCAAGCTAATTGCCTTGTTCGACCGCGGACTCGCCTATCTTTACGCCGGTGCCTTTTTTAGCTGGAGACAACTCGGCTCGCAGTGGATCATCGTCAAAGCTGATACACACTTCTGTGATGCTATTGAACACAATGGCATCATCTACGCGATCGACAAAGCAGATGGCACCACGTATTGCTGGGACGGCGCGTGTAAGTTGTTTCCGTCTCATGTTAATGATGACGCCATGACACTGTTTGAACTTTTTTTGATGATTGGCATATCCCTGTTTGAGCAGAATTTGAGTAGAACTATGGCAATATATTAGAGACGCCGTAAATCAGCTATATTTGGAATGAGTTAATTCATGCGATTGTGACCATGTCATTACAGCCAATTTGTACCCTGAATAATCAAACGGTTAGGAATATATGGATATTATCCTTATTTTACAGTAATCTATATACTACTACTAAATATGAGTGTGTATCAATGGCCATGTTAGTTTCCTCATTTTCATGATGTAGAAACATGCACCACACTGTTGGTTTCATCTAACCATACATTAGGGAAGTAAATGTGCATATGGAGAACTCTATATTTGGAAGTAGTGAAATCCTGCAATGCTTACCATGTGTACATACCTATATTCACCCTTCAGCAATCAATGACTAGAATAATATCCTCACAAAAATTTTGCCCACGGAACACGAGTATATAACAATGCATGGTCTGTTAGTTACCTTGAAGAATTTGTTTGTGAGGACAGAACATGATTACATAACATGCATGACATGGTAGTTTCCTGTGAAGAATCGATTGCGAGATAACATGAGTATAACCATGCATGGCACTTCTATATTTTCGAACCCAGTATACATTTCCCTGTATTTTCCTCCCAGATCCAACAGGGACATATCAATGTTGTTTCTTGCATTATCCTACTCATACTCTGAACAATGCTGATCTTACATTAACAATGCATGTCCTTTTTGATATGATGCAGTGTCCCTACAGTTACTGCCCTTTGTAATTACACCACCTTTGCCAAAAACAGGGAAGCACAACTGGTTCCTCGCTCGATCAGACGACGGCAAAAGACTGATGATCATTCGGACACATGAGCCGGAAAAGTTATATTGCAAAAACCCCATTGTATACAAGCACCGTGTAATACGTGAGTATCCGGACAGTGGCTGTTACGTCTATGAGCAGGATACCAGCTTGTTGGGGCCTTTAGGATTTTTTAGTTGGAGGCGGGTAAACAGCCTTGGTTCACACTCTCTGTTTCTCGGACTCAATTATCCGATTAACCAGGAGATCACCGTTGGCAAGGACCTTGATGGCAGAGAGGCTCTGTTTGCTATGGAAAACTGTGTCTACACGGCGAGCCCTAGGAGTTCGGGAGCATACTCCCCTGATTGTCAACGATACAGCCTGCAGCCAAAAGAAGGTGAGAATGACAAAGGCATCCGGATTAACTTTGATCCTTGGATGTCTCAATTACGACAGGCAGTGATGTGGTTCAAGCCTTCAGGTTGATAGGTAATTGGGCTGTTGCATCGAAAGGGTGGAGTACTGGTGTCTCCGGATCACTGGTCGCTGAAGCGGGGCTGCAAATTATGATGGTGTTGGATCATCTCTTCGAATGACTTTGTTGTCTTTGCTGCTGGTTCTGGATGGGTAGTTCTTTCTTTTGTTATGCATATTCCTTGTCATTTGGTCATCCTCGTCTATGTCACTCTTTCTATGTAATAGTTGCTTCTGTTTAGAATGTCATTCTCGTCTGGATCACGAGAGTCTGAGCGCTGCAGATGGGTACGTTTTGGTGGTGTAGCAAGACTTCTTATGAACTATCATGTCTTGCTGTTTATGTCAGTAGTAGTCACTAGTCAGTGTTTGAATGTTGTATATATCGTTGTTTCGAACTGTTTATTGTCTCGAACTACTGGTGGGCTAAATGAGGGCATCACCATTCTCCAGTGTTCAGAGTATATCTCCTTTTTTCAAGTTATATAATTTGAGCTCACTGTCTTTTCGATGATGTACACTTGTTTGGGCCAGTGAGGTGTCGTTGAATATGGGCCGAGTAGTAACGCAATGCCAAACAGGTCAATTATGACTCTCGGGCCGGGCTCTCAAAAGATCCTGAAAAAAAGGCCGGGCTCTCCAAAAAAGAAAGAATAAGGACTCTTAGGCCGACATGTGGGCGCCACCGGTGTTTTCGTGCGCTTGCGCGCCGAGAGCATATTGGCGCGTGCTCGAAATTCATGCTACCTTTTCATCCCCAGTCTCCCGCCCCTCCCCCACCTCTGGAATCTCGATTCCTACTCCAGTTCCCCCAAATCCCCCTCCTGTACTCCCTGTACTCAAGCGCACTATCATGTCGCCGGTCAACGCGGATCTCCGAGCCGGAGATCCTGAGGTCCGTCCTGCCTTCGGTCGCTGCGTGCTGTCGCTCAACAGTGGCATGGCGGCGCTTGACGACCAGTTTGCCGGCAAAGTGCTGATGGTAACCATCAACGGCGACCGGCCTCCCGTCTCGCCGGACGACCTTGTCAAAGCTCTTGGCATTGCGCACGGCATCCAAATAAGTGACTTGCTCGTCGAAGTCTGTCCGCCACCGGCTGATTTCTTCGTCAGGTTCCGAACAACTTTCGACTGCAGTCGTGTGTTCGAATCTTCCCGGCGTTTGTTCTGCGATGGCGCGCTGGTGAGCTTTGATCGGTGGCACCCAGGATGGGGCTCGGTGCCCTCTGAGCTTGAGTTTTTAACAAAGCTTACCTTCCACGGCATGCCTCGACGTGCTTGGAACAGCGAGTCCATGAACGAGCTTATCAACGACCTTGGAGGTGAGCTCGTAAGTATGTTTGTTCCTCCAGACAGCTGGGCTCTGACGGTTATGGCATGGATGAAGAAGCCGTCCACCATACCGAAGGTGATTGGTGTTGAGATACCGGTGCAGGAACCGGGGTTGTACTATTCGTCGCCACCAAGGCCGCCGCGGACCACGTTAGGGATGTACCTGTATCGAGTGTTCGTGCATGTCGAAGAAGTGGTCAATCCATCAATCGAAGTCCTGCCGCCCCCGCTGGTGCCAGGGTCCGTCGACGACGTCCATTACAGGAGTCAACGTCAGACTTTCCCCGTGTTGCTCGGAACGATGGATGGCACAGGGCCTACTCCATCGCGCGGCGGAGGCCACTGCTTCTTTGGGAGAAGAGGCAGGGCTGGCTGCCTGGATGTGCTCTAATTTGAGGTAACAACTGAATCTTGTCAGATAGTACTAGTTAAATCCGAGCTATGGGTCTGAAGCACTGATATGCCAGTACATTTGATTGTGACCTGTTCTAATTTTGTACCTGAACTTTTTTTAGAAAGGGTTGTACGTCAACTTAATGTGCTAGCAGAACTTATTGTGTTGTCTGTCTGTTTTCTTTGCACAACATTCAAGATATTTCCCCGTCATTTATAAAGACGATGAACCGTTATGTACGACTTCGTTGGTTTCAACATAGCCCTTCCCGTAGCGATCCACTGCTTCCATCCTGATTGTGCCGCCTGCGTGAAATTTTTGTATGCAAGTTCAGTGTGCTATGATGTTCTATATGATTGTGTCAACTATATAAGTTTTTACTGAGCATCAGCAATGCATATGGCTGAAAGATGTATTTACGAGCATCGACCGATGGGTCTCTCTCTCTATCTCTCTCTCTCACACACACACACACACACGCACACACACGCGCACACGCACAAGTGGGACCCGTTGAATTATTTATTTGCTCGTGACAGCTTTTAATTAGGTTCCACTGTAATCTAACTTTTTTCTTAAGTTATTAATTGAGCTCAGTGACTTCAAAAAGTTGTACATAAGCCTTGTTTGGGCCTTTCCGGCGTCCCTGAATGTGGGCTGAGTAACCATGTTAGGTTGTACTGTACTACACAGGCCTTTTTTTCAACATCAGCAATGCAACTGGGCCGACAGTTGTACACAATATCCGGGTCAACTTGTTATCCGCCCCGCTGGGCTGCAAAGTTTCCTAGGAGGTATGCATTAGGCTTAACAAGAAAATGGACTTTAAGAAATAATAAATGGGATGTAATTATAATAACTGGGCAATTACTATGCACCAAACATGTAATTAGTTTGAAAAATATATTATTTTTGGAATTGGGAAATTTTAATTTCATTACTTGTTGCGCGCGCAATATTTCATTGGATTTTAACGTGATACAACTTTATTTTGAAATTATATTTAACCTGACTAGAAATTTCGGATAAAAATATTTCGGATCCCATCAAAATGTGGGAATTTTTTTTGAATTCTGTTTTGAGCGGTTGTTTGAAATTATTAATCGTTGTCCTACCTAGAAGTTGGGTTGTACTTTTAACAAACCCGTAAATGGGTGATAGTAAATTCCATTAGAATTGAAAAATGGGCTGTACATTCTTACAAATCGCAAATGGGCTATATGTTCTCTGCCAAATCCGAGTTGTGGGCCTACTAAGTTGACGCATACCAAGGGCTTTGTCAATTTAGTCAATATAAACGATTCTAGCTGCAGTGATCGTACGATGTCCATCCAACGGTCGTAGTGCTTCTTTAACCTCTGGTCTTCTTGCTCCAGCCGCCCAAAGTAGCGCCGGTCGTGTCGCGTGCTCCTGCCTCTCGTGGCCGGTTGTGATGCCGCGGAGGCCTCACCGCCCCGTACTACTCCCACCGCTGGCCAGGCCATCCCTCTACTCATCCACACCCCCTGTTATTCTGCGGCGATGACAGCCTCACACCGCAACCGAACCAGTGAACCCTCGTACTCCTCTCTGCGCGGGCTACCGCTGCTGCATCTTCCCCGGCTCCGTGTCGTCCCCTTCCTAGGCCTCGCCGTCGTCCAGACCACCGCCCTGGTGCTGTCAGTGTGGCGTGGTCAACATGGTCAACAACCGACTTCCATCGGAAGAGTACTATACATGGAGAGGCTGACAGCTGGGTCAAGGCGGCCGCAAGGAAGTGCCTCCTTATTACGCGCAAAATAATTATTCCTCCACCTGACAGCAGGGACCCACCGGACGGGCCACCTTATTTTTTGAAAAAAACGTTTCCACCCTGACTGTTGGGACCCACCGGACGGGCCAGCGTATTTTGCGAAAAAATCATTCCCCGTGCTGTCAGCTCGGACCCACCGGAAGTGCCTCCTTATTACGCACAAAAAAATGAATACTCCCCCTGCTAGCTGGGACCCACCATGGTGGGAGGCTGACTTGTGGGCCTGCTAAGTTGACTGGGACAGGGGCCTTTGTCAACTTTAGTCAATATGAATGATTCTAGTTCCAGTGACCGTACGATGGCCATCCAACGACGGTAGTGCTTCTTCAACCTCTGGTGTTCTTGCTCCAGCCGCCCAAAGCAGCGCCGGTCGTGTCGCATGCTCCTGCCTCCCATGGCCGGCTGTGCTGCCGCGGAGGCCTCACCGCACCCTACTATTCCCACCACTAGCCAGGCCCTGCGGCGACGGCAGCCTCACACCATAGCCGAACCAGTGAACCCTCGTACTCCTCTCCGCGCGGGCTTCCACTGCCGCGTCTTCCTCAGCTCCCTGTTGTCCCCATCCTAGGCCTCTCCGTCGTCCACCGCCGTGGTGCTCTTGGCGCCGCATGGTCAATGTGGTCAACGACCGACTTCCATCGGAAGAGTACTGTACATGGAGAGGCTGACGGCTGGGTCCACGGCAGCCACAAGGAAGTGCCTCCCTATTACGCGGAAAATAATTATTCCTCCACCTGACAGTAGGAACCCACTGGACGGGTCACCAGTATTTCGCGAAAAAAACATTTCCCCCTGACTGCTGGGACCCATAGGACAGGCCATCGTATTTCACGAAAAAAACGTCCCCCCCCCCCCCCCCCCCCCCCCCCCCCCGCTGTCAGCTCGGACCCACCGGAAGTGCCTCTTTATTACGCACAAAAAAATGAATACCCCCTGCTAGCTAGGACCAACCTTGGTGGGAGGCTGACTTGTGGGTCTACTAAGTTGACTGGGACAGGGGCCTTTGTCAACTTTAGTCAATATGAATGATTCTAGCTCCAGTGACCGTACGATGGCCATCCAACGGCGGTAGTGCTTCTTCAACCTCTGGTGTTCTTGCTCCAGCCGCCCAAAGCAGCACCGGTCGTGTCGCATGCTCCTGCCTCCTGTGGCCGGCTGTGCTGCCACGGAGGCCTCACCGCCCCCTACTATTCCCACCGCTAGCCAGGCCCTGCGGCGACGGCAGCCTCACACCGTAGCCGAACCAGTGAACCCTCGTCCTCCTCTCTGCGCGGGCTTCCACTGTTGCATCTTCCCCGGCTCCCTGTTGTCCCCTTCCTAGGCCTCGCCGTCGTCCACCGCCGTGGTGCTCTCGGTGCGGCGTGGTCAATGTGGTCAACGACCAACTTCCATCGGAAGAGTACAGTACGTGGAGAGGCTGACAGCTGGGTCCACGGCAGCCGCAAGGAAGTGCCTCCTTATTATGTGGAAAATAATTATTCCTCCACTTGACAGTAGGGACCCACCGGAAGGGTCACCAGTATTTCGTGAAAAAAACATTTCCCCTGACTGCTGGGACCCACAGGACAGGCCACCGTATTTCGCGAAAAAAATGTCCCCCCCCCCGCTGTCAGCTCGAACCCACCAGAAGTGCCTCCTTATTACGCACAAAAAAATGAATACCCCCTGCTAGATGGGACCAACCTTGGTGGGAGGCTAACTTGTGGGCCTACTAATTTGACAGGGACGGAGGCCTTTGTCAACTTTAGTCAATATATGAACGATTCTAGCTCCAGTGACCATACGATGTCCATCCAACGGCCGTAGTGCTTCTTCAACCTCTGGTCTTCTTGCTCTAGCCGCCCAAAGTAGCGGCGGTCGTGCCGCCTGCTCCTGCCGCCCGTGGCCGGCTGTGATGCCGTGGAGGCCTCACCGCCCCCTACTACTCCCACCGCTGGCTAGGTCATCCCTCTACGCACCCACACCCCCTGTTATTCTGCGGCGATGGCAGCCTCACACCGCAGCCGAACAAGTGAACCCTCATACTCCTCTATGCGTGGGCATCCACTGTTGCATCTTCCCCAGCTCCGCGTCGTCCCCTTCCTAGGCCTCACCATCATCCACCTCCCTGGTGCTCTTGGCACGGCGTGGTCAATGTGGTCAAGGAATGGCTTCCATCGGACGTGGACTATACATGGAGAGGCTAACAGCTGGGTCCACGACCCCAGCAAGGAAGTGCCTCCTTATTACGCGCAAAATAATTATTCCTCTACCTGACAGCAGGGACCCACCGGACGGGCCACCGTATTTAGCGAAAAAAGTGTTTCCCCCTGTCTGCTGGGACCCACCAATTACATCTTCGAATGCAAGGAAGTGCGTCCGAAAAAAAATGATTCGCCCCCCTGATTGCTGGGACCCACCAGCTACATCTTCGCACGCAAGGAAGTGCCTGACAGTCGGGACCCACCTGGTCGAAGCATACGTAGCATTGTCATTTTGGTCGCGAACATGTACGTACATATATACTGGTGGATGTAGAGGCGCGCACGTGTCGTAGTAGAGGCACGCACGTAGCATGTACACGTGTGTATAGCGGCGAGGGTGCAAGAAAGAAAATACGGCCACGTACGTACATACGGGCAGGGTCTCTAACGCCTATTGCGCATATGTACATGGCTGGGTCGGAACGGAGAAACATCGTCATCGTCATGTTCATGGGGAGCCAACCGGCTGGGTCGGAACGGAATGTGTGGTTGTGTCCATCGGGAGGGCTTGGACGGAACAGGCGATGGAAACGAGGCCTGGTGTATCGCACAACGGAGGAAACGGCCTTGTGTTCGACCGGCCATGTTCGAAACGGGGTCCTGTTGATCAGGAGGGGCCTGGCGTACCGCAAAACGGAGGAAACGAACCTCCTACGGTCGAAACAGGGGTCCTGTTGATCGGGAGGGGTGTGGCGTACCGCAAAACGGACGAAACGAACTTGTGTTGGAGCGCTACGGTCGAAACGGGGGGGGAGGGGTGTGGCGTACCGCAAAACGGGACTCCACGGGATACTGTTCATCTCCACCGTCGACCTCCTCCAGCCTCCACGGGCTATCGTCGACCTCCTCCAGCCTCCACGGGCTCCTGTTCATCCAGACTCCACCGTGCGCTACTCCACCGGCTACTGTTCAACCACCCCTCCACGAGCACCCCTCCACCGTCTACTGTTCATCCAGCCCTCCATACCACGGGGTCCTGTTCAACCACCCCTCCACGGCCACCCCTCCACCGTCTACTGTTCATCCAACCCTCCGCACCACGGGTTCCTGTTCATCCAGAGGCAACGCCACTGCTCACTATTCATCCAAACCCTCCTGCAACGCTCACTGTTCATCCAATCGATCGGCTTCAGTTAGCAGCAATAGCGAAGGAATCGCTCCATCGGGTTCAGTTAACAGCCATCGATCGATCCCTCGGGTTCAGTAATGCGTAGCCTGCAGTGCAATCGCTCGAGTTCAGTTAGAGCCCAAGACCTCCCTCGGGTTCAGTTAGAGGCAACGCCTCACATACACGCGCGTACCTGTATGAGAGAAACGCGCATCGCTCTCCCACCATAACCGGTAACTCCCCAAAATTTTCCTCCCCCTCGCTTGTACCATGGTTTTTTCCGTCATGGATGGCCCAAAGAATGTCATGCAGCTGCGTCTCCGGCCTGCCCAGGATGAAAAGCCCATTTTCTATCATGATTTTTTGTCATAGAAGTAGGAGCCCACCACATCTATGATGATACCGGGTTTTGTCACAATTATCGTCATAGAAGTGTCATATGTATGACAGGGAAAAAATTCGTTCGGCCCAAAATGTCATGGATGTGTCTTTTTTTGTAGTGTAATTTATCCAGGTGTGGTTGAATTGACAACTCAACTGCTAATACTCAAGAATATTCTTTGGCTCCCCTTGTGTTGAATCAATAAATTTGGGTTGAATACTTTACCCTCGAAAGCTGTTGTGATCCCCTACACTTGTGGGTTATCACACGGTCATGGAAAAATCTGGAGTGGAAACAAGGTCTTCAGAGCAGATAATGCTATCTGACAAAGCACATGTCTTGCTGGTTACTGATAGCTCCTCAGAGGAGGATTCAGAGACAAATGACCAGTCATATCCCCCCCCTGAGGTGCATGCCCTAACTTGGCAGGGTTATGTTGCTCATATCATGCGTATGGTATCTTGCATTGCTATGTCATTTGCTTAGTTTAGACATGCTTTGTGTGAATGCCACCTATTTAGTGTCTATTATCATATATGTGAATTATGCAATGCCATCTTGTTGCAAGACATTATATATGTGAATTATGCAATGTTATCTTGTTGCAAGGCATTATGTATGTCAATTATGCAATCCATGCTGTTTAGACAAGCGTCATATATGTGAAGTATATCATGTCGTCCTTTTTTTGTATTTCTCATTGCTTTTGTCGACAATGTTTGTATATTCAACTACTCTTCCTGTGCATCAGCCATTTGAATTGGTGATGTAGAAATCTGGTGTGAAAATAAGGTCTTCACAGCAGACAATGCTACCCGCTGAAGCAGATATCTTGCTGGTTATAGATAGCTCTTCAGAGGAGGATTCAGAGGCAGATGGCAAGTCCTATTATCCCCCTGAGGTGTATGCTCAAACTTGGCAGGGTTATATTACTCATATAATGCATATGTTGTATTGCAATGCTTAGTTTTTACATCATATACACAATACTGAATGCCATCTCCTTAGTTGACACTTCATATATGCGATTGCCCTCTACTCACTTCCTTAGTATATAAATCATATATTTGAATTATCTCATGCCATGATGTTTACATAGACAGCATGTATCTGAAATATGGCATGCCAACCCATTTTCTAAAGACATAATATAGTTATATCATCTCATCCTATTTACATAGTCATCATATTTTAAATTATGTCATTCTATCTGTGAATTATATCATGCCATCATGTTTCCATCGACGGCATGTTTGTGATTTATGGCATGCCAACCACTTTAATAGACACATTGTATAGTTATATCATGTCATCCTATTTACATAGTCATCATATTTTGAAGTATGTCATTCTATCCTGTTTAGTTAGCCATCATACTTGTGAAATTGTGTCATGCTATCCTGTTTAATTAGCCATCATATATGTGAAATTATGTCCTACTATTCTATTTGCTTAGACAACATAAATGTGAATTATTTCATGCCATGTTTTCTTCCCTACTGTCCATTGCACCTGTCTATCTTACAATGTCTGTACATTCAATTACTTTTCTTGTTTATCAGCCATTTCAATTGGAGGGGGTGATGGCAGTATCTGTGGGAGTAAAAACACGGTCTTCAGAAAAGATCGAGCTACCTGTCGATGCAGATAGAACCACTGTTGTACTTGCCCAAGAACTAGCCCCACCACACATAACCCACACTCATGCAGATTGTACCCCTACCTAGTTGGACAAAGAACCAGCTACACCACTTCTAACCCCAACCCCGGCAGATAGACACCCAGTTCCCATTGACACAACACCGTCTCCACCATAGAGCACCCAAACACAAGCAGTTAGTAAGGCAACTGCAGTGCCCAAATCACGAGGACCACCACTCTGAACCCGAAGTCAATGCTTAAAGCAGAAGAAGAATTGTTCTTAGGTCAGGTTCCGTAGCTATGGTTCATACTACTTTGCTCTTGCATCACTTTATTTATTGATACCAACTAATTTCAAATTTTAAGGATGCAATTGAAACTCCAATGGCGCAACAGGTATGTTTAAACTTGTTTCTTCAACATGTTTGGTTGTTTCCTGTTGTAACTTGCTCTATGTTGATTTTAGTTTCAGTTGAATAAACAGTTATGTTCTCATGTCATGCACATTACAAGTGTTGTTATTGTTGTGTAGTTTCCCACACTTATATTCTATCTATGCTTCTTTATCTTAAATAGATATTATTTGAATTGTATCTATCTTGATTTGGCAACATAAACTAGAATGATATAGACCATATAGTGACCATACTACATAGATATATGTTTGTTTCATGTTGTTATCCTATCCACCTTACTACTGAACTGGTTTACCAAAATGAGTTTCATATACTACATTGTAAACCTGAGTTGTGTTTGTTTGTTTCTCTGTTAGAACGTGGATAAAATATTGGAGAAGAGTACCCCGTTATGCAATGGTAAAGGAAGTAATACAAATAAGGTTCAAGATAGTGAGACATCCCTGTTGGTCTCCAAGAAAGTTGATAAAAACTATATTGAAGACATTGAGACAATCCCAAAGTCCTGTCTTGATGTAGTGTTTGAGTTACTGGCTACCACTACTAGCACCAGCTCTTCGAACTCGTTGCCTGAATCAGTTCAGCTTCTTGAGTCTCAACTTCAAGTTGAAAGAGATCGATCAGATGTTATGCGACAGGAAGCCGAAGGACTGAGGAAGTCCCTGCAGAATTCAGATGCATACTTTCTGGTGCAACAGCGAGTGCTGGAGGACTTAAGCGCCAAACAAGAGAAAGTTAATAATCTTGCTAAGCATCTTGCCAGCATTATGGGTACCCAGGATATTGTTTCTTGAGCTCTTCTGAAGTGGTTCAGTTCTGGACTTGTTTTGTTGCGGCATTTATATGTGATACGTCTCCAACGTATCTATAATTTTTGATTGCTCCATGCTACTTTATCTACTGTTTTGGACTATATTGGGCTTTATTTTCCACTTTTATATTATTTTTGGGACTAACCTATTAACCGGATGCCCTGCCTAGAATTGCTGTTTTTTGCCTATTTTAGTGTTTCGAAGAAACGGAATATCAAACGGAGTCCAAACGGAATGAAACCTTCGGGAACGTGATTTTCTCACCGAACGTGATCTAGGAGACTTGGACCCTGCTCCAAGGAACAAAAGAGTTGGTCACGAGGGTGGGAGGCGCCCCCCTAGGGCGCGCCCCCTGCCTCGTGGCCCCCTATTGCTCCACCGACGTACTCCTTCCTCCTATATATACCTACGTATCCCCAAACGATCAGAATAGGAGCCAAAAAGCTAATTCCACCGCCGCAACCTTCTGTATCCACGAGATCCCATCTTGGGGCCTGTTTCGGAGCTCCGCCGGAGGGGGCATCCACCATGGAGGGCTTCTACATCAACACCATAGCCCCTCCGATGAAGTGTGATTAGTTTACTTCAGACCTTCGGGTCCATAGCTAGTAGCTAGATGGCTTCTTCTCTCTTTTTGGATCTCAATACAATGTTCTCCCCCTCTCTCGTGGAGATCTATTCGATGTAATCTTTTTTTTGCGGTGTGTTTGTTGAGACCGATGAATTGTGGGTTTATGATCCAGATTATCTATGAATAATATTTGAATCTTCTCTGAATTCTTTTATGTATGATTGAGTTATCTTTGCAAGTCTCTTCGAATTATCCGTTTGGTTTGGCCAGCTAGATTGGTAGTTCTTGCAATGGGAGAAGTGTTTAGCTTTGGGTTCAATCTTGCGGTGTCCTTTCCCGGTGATAGAAGGGGCAGCAAGGCACGTATTGTATTGTTGCCATCGAGGATAACAAGATGGGGTTTTTATCATATTGCATGAATTTATCCCTCTACATCATGTCATCTTGCTTAAGGCGTTACTCTGTTTTTAACTTAATACTCTAGATGCATGCTGGATAGCGGTCGATGAGTGGAGTAATAGTAGTAGATGCAGAATCATTTTGATCTACTTGTATTGGACGTGATGCCTATATACATGATCATACCTAGATATAATCATAACTATGCTCAATTATGTCAATTGCTCAAGAGTAATTTGTTCACCCATCGTAGAATATCTATGCTCTTAAGAGAAGCCACTAGTGAAGCCTATGGCCCCCGGGTCTATTCTCATCATATCAATCTCCATCACTTTATTACTTGCTTTGTTTTTACTTTGCCTTTTACTTTTCACTTTGCATCTTTATACCAAAAATACCAAAAATATTATTTATCATCTCTATCAGATCTCACTCTCGTAAGTGACCGTGAAGGGATTGACAACCCCTAATCGCGTTGGTTGCGAGGAGCTATCGTTTTGTGTAGGTACGAGGGACTTGTGTGTGGTCTCCTACTGGATTGATACCTTGGTTCTCAAAAACTGAGGGAAATACTTACGCTACTTTGCTACATCATCCTCTCCTCTTCGGGGAAATCCAATGCAGTGCTCAAGAGGTAGCAAGAAGAATTTCTGGCGCCGTTGCCGGGGAGGCTCACGCAAGAGCAAGTCAACCATACCAAGTACCCATCAGAATCCCTATCTCTCGCATTACATTATTTGCCATTTGCCTCTCGTTTTCCTCTCCCCCACTTCACCCTTGCCGTTTTATTCGCCCTCTCTTTCCCAATCTCCTTCTCTCTTTCCCGTTTGCCTTTTCCCGTTGCCTTTTTCCTCGTCCGTTTGTTTGCTCGTGTGTTAGTTTGCTTGCTTGTCGCGATGGCTCTACCTAGATTTGGTGACCTTCACCTTAAAAGGCTAGAGGAGATCGAAAGCAATGTCAGAAAGTTTATGGTTTTGCAATTTGAGCATAATAATTTCTTTAGAAACGAGCTTAAGGAACAAAAAAAATTTATGAGTTATATGAATAAAGAACTCGATGATATGTCTAAAGAATTTGATGGTATAAGATCCCAAATTGCTCGTCTTGAAAAGATGACCGCTGAAATTTCGGATATGCAAGCTACCTTAGTCAATAAGATGGCTGCTAAACCGAATTCCTATGAAAATCAAGATGTAGATCTAAAAGTTATTGATGTGTCCCCCATTAAATCTTTGTTTTGCAATATGAATCTTGATGAAACTGAATATGATCTTCCTTTACCTAGAAGGTGTTCTAAGAATTCGGAGTTTCTAGATCTTGATGATGAAATTGATGAAAGTGGGATTGAAAGAAATAAAAACCTAGATGTTGCTAAACCCACTATTTTGGATCACAAGGAATTTAATTATGAAAATTTCTCTTTAATTGGTTGTATTTCCTTGTTGCAATCCGTGCTAGATTCTCCTCATGCTTATAGTCAAAATAAGGCCTTTACCGAACACATTGTTGTTGCCTTGATGCAATCTTATGAAGAAAAACTTGAGTTGAAAGTTTCTGTCCCTAGAAAACTCTATGATGAGTGGGAACCTACTATTAAAATTAAAATTAAAAATTATGAGTTTCATGCCTTGTGTGATTTGGGTGCTAGTGTCTCTACTATTCCCAAAACTTTGTGTGATTTGCTAGATTTTCGTGATTTTGATGATTGCTCTCTAAACTTGCATCTTGCGGATTACACTATTAAAAAGCCTATGGGAAGAATTAATGATGTTATTATTGTGGAAAATAGGAATTATGTGCCCATAGATTTTATCGTTCTTGATATAGATTGCAATCCTTCATGTCCTATTATTCTTGGTAGACCTTTCTTTAGAACGATTGATGCAATCATTCATATGAAGGAAGGGAATATTAGATTCCAATTTTCCTTAAAGAAGGGCATGGAACACTTCCCTAGAAATAAAATAAAATTACCATATGAATCTATCATTAGAGCCACTTATGGATTGTCTACCAAAGATGGCAATACCTAGATCTATCCTTGCTTTTATGCCTAGCTAGGGGCGTTAAACGATAGCGCTTGTTGGGAGGCAACCCAATTTTATTTTTGTTCTTTTGTTTTTTCTTATGTTTAGGAATAAATAATCCATCTAGCCTCTGTTTGGATGTGGTTTTATGTTTTAATTAGTGTTTGTGCCAAATAGAACCTATAGGATAACCTACGATGATAGTTGATTTGATTCTGCTGAAAAACAGAAACTTTGCACGCACGAATGTAATTTTGTTAAATCACAAAATGTGATTTTGCGTTGATTCTTTTTTATGCTGTTCGATAAACAAATTTTCCAGGACTTCCTATTTTGGTAGGATTTTTAGAGTTCCAGAAGTTTACGTTAGTTACAGATTACTACAGACTGTTCTGTTTTTTGACAGATTCTGTTTTGCGTGTGTTGTTTGCTTATTTTGATGAATCTAGGGCTAGTAAAATAGTTTATGATCCATGGAAAAGTTGGAATAAATTAGGTTTAACACCAATATAAATAAAGAATGAGTTCATTACAGTACGTTAAAGTAGTCTTTTGTTTTCTTTCTCTAACGGAGCTCACGAGATTTCTATTGAGTTTTGTGTTGTGAAGTTTTCAAGTTTTGGGTGAATTCTTTTGATGGATTATGGAACAAGGAGTGGCAAGAGCCTAGGCTTGGGGATGCCCATGGAACCCCCAAGATAATCCAAGGAAACCAAAAATTCAAAGCTTGGGGATGCCCCGGAAGGCATCCCCTCTTTCGTCTACTTCCATCGGTAATTTACTTGGAGCTATATTTTTATTCAACACATGATATGTGTTTTGCTTGGAGCGTCTTGTATCATTTGCGTCTTTGCTTGTTAGTTTACCACAATCATCCTTACTGTACACACCTTTTGAGAGATCCATACATGAATTGGAATTTGTTAGAATACTCTTTGTGCTTCACTTATATCTTTTGAGCTTGATAGTTTTGCTCATAGTGCTTCACTTATATCTTTTGAGCGTGACAATTTTTTGCTCTAGTACTTCACTTAGATCTTTTAGAGAATGGTGTTGGATTTGTTTTAAAGAAACTATTGATCTCTCATGCTTCACTTAGATTATTTTGAGAGTCGTTAATAGCATGGTAATTTGCTTAATGTTAATATACTTGGTATTCAAGATATGTGAAACTTTCTTTTGAGTGCGTTGAATACTAAGATAAGTTTGATGCTTGATAATTGTTTTGAGATATGGAGGTGATAATATCAAAGTCGTGCTAGTTGAGTAATTGTGAATTTGAGAAATGCTTGTGTTGAAGTTTGCAAGTCCCGTAGCATGCACGTATGGTTAAAGTTCTGTAACAAATTTGAAATATGAAGTGTACCTGGCTTGTGCATCCTTATGAATGGCGGTCGGGGACGAGCGATGGTCTTTTCCTACCAATCTATCCCCCTAGGAGCATGTTCGTAGTACTTGATTTTTGATGACTTCTAAATTTTTGCAATAAGTATATGAGTTCTTTTGACTAATGTTGAGTCCATGGATTATACGCACTCTCACCTTTCCGCCTTTGCTAGCCTCTTCAGTACCATGCATTGCCCTTTCTCACCTTGAGAGTTGGTGCAAACTTCGCCGGTGCATCCAAACCCCGTGATACGATATGCTCTATCACACATAAACCTCCTTATATCTTCCTCAAAACAGCCACCATACCTACCTATCATGGCATTTCCATAGCCATTCCGAGATATATTGCCATGCAACTTCCATCAAGATATTCATGACATACATTACTTTTTTCATATTGCCATTGCATGATCATGTAGTTGACATCGTATTCGTGGCAAAGCCACCATGCATTATTTTTCATACATGTCACTCTTGATTCATTGCACCATCCCGGTACACCGCCGGAGGCATTCATATAGGGTCATATCTTGTTCTAAGTTTCGAGTTGTAATCCTTATGTTGTAATCAATAGAAGTGTGATGATCATCATTATTAGAGCATTGCCCGAACAAAAAAAAGAAAAAAAGAGAAAGGCCAAAAGAAAAAAGAAGGCCCAAAAAAATAAAATAAATAAAAAGGGCAATGCTACTATCTCTTTTTCCACACTTGTGCTTCAAAGTAGCACCTTGTTCTTCATGTAGTGAGTCTCATATATTGTGCTTCAAAGTAGCACCTTGTTCTTCATGTAGTGAGTCTCGTAAGTTGTCTTTTTATACTAGTGGGAATTTTTCATTATAGAACTTGGCTTGTATATTCCTATGATGGGCTTCCTCAAATGCCCTAGGTCTTCATGAGCAAGCAAGTTGGATGCACACCCACTAGTTTTCTTTTGTTGAGCATTCATAGCTCTAGTGCATCCGTTGCATGGCAATCCCTACTCCTCATGTTGACATCAATTAGTGGGCATCTCCATAGCCCGTTGATTATCCTCGTCAATGTGAGACTTTCTCCTTTTTTGTCTTCTCCATACAATCCCCTTCATCATATTCTATTCCACCCATAGTGCTATATCCATGGCTCATGCTCATATATTGTTGAAGGTTGAAAAAGTTTGAGATTATTTAAGTATGAAACAATTGCTTGGCTTGTCATCGGGGGTATAAAAGTTGGGAACATCTTTGTGTGACGAAAATGAAGCATAGCCTAACTATACGATTTTGTAGGGATGAACTTTCTTTTGCCATGCTATTTTGAGAAGACATGATTGCTTTGATTAGTATGCTTGAAGTATTATTATTTTATATCAATATGAACTTTTGTCTTGAATCTTTCGGATCTGAATATTCATTAAGAAGATTTACATTGAAATTATGCCAAAGTATCACTCCGCATCAAAAATTCTTTTTTATCATTTACCTACTTGAGGACGAGCAGGAATTAAGCTTGGGGATGCCTGATACGTCTCCAACGTATCTATAATTTTTGATTGCTCCATGCTACTTTATCTACTGTTTTGGACTATATTGGGCTTTATTTTCCACTTTTATATTATTTTTGGGACTAACCCATTAACCGGAGGCCCAGCCCAGAATTGCTGTTTTTTGCCTATTTCAGTGTTTCAAAGAAACGGAATATCAAACGGAGTCCAAACGGAATGAAACTTTCGGGAACGTGATTTTCTCACCGAACGTGATCCAGGAGACTTGGACCCTGCTCCAAGGAACAAAAGAGTCGGTCAGGAGGGTGGGGGCGCCCCCCTAGGGCGCGCCCCCCTACCTCGTGCCCCCCTGTTGCTCCACCGACGTACTCCTTCCTCCTATATATACCTATGTATCCCCAAACGATCAGAACAGGAGCCAAAAACCTAATTCCACCGCCGCAACCTTCTGTATCCATGAGATCCCATCTTGGGGCCTGTTCCGGAGGTCTGCCGGAGGGGGCATCCACCACGGAGGGCTTCTACATCAACACCATAGCCCCTCCGATGAAGTGTGAGTAGTTTACTTCAGACCTTCGGGTCCATAGCTATTAGCTAGATGGCTTCTTCTCTCTTTTTGGATCTCAATACAATGTTCTCCCCCTCTCTCGTGGAGATCTATTCGATGTAATCTTCTTTCTGTGGTGTGTTTGTTGAGACCGGTGAATTGTGGGTTTATGATCTAGCTTATCTATGAATAATATTTGAATCTTCTCTGAATTCTTTTAAGTATGATTGAGTTATCTTTGCAAGTCTCTTCGAATTATCCGTTTGGTTTGGCCAACTAGATTGGTAGTTCTTGCAATGGGAGAAGTGTTTGGCTTTGAGTTCAATCTTGCGGTGTCCTTTCCCAGTGACAGAAGGGGCAGCAAGGCACATATTGTGTTGTTGCCATCGAGGATAACAAGATGGGGTTTTTATCATATTGCATGAATTTATCCCTCTACATCATGTCATCTTGCTTAAGGTGTTACTCTGTTTTTAACTTAATACTCTAGATGCATTTGGATAGCGGTCGATGAGTGGAGTAATAGTAGTAGATGCAGAATCGTTTCGGTCTACTTGTCTTGGACGTGATGCCTATATACATGATCATACCTAGATATACTCATAACTATGCTCAATTCTGTCAATTGCTCAACAGTAATTTGTTCACCCACCGTAGAATATCTATGCTCTTGAGAGAAGCCACTAGTGAAATCTATGGCCCCCGGGTCTATTCTCATCATATCAATCTCCATCACTTTATTACTTGATTTGTTTTTACTTTGCCTTTTACTTTTCACTTTGCATCTTTATACCAAAAATACCAAAAATATTATTTATCATCTGTATCAGATTTCACTCTCGTAAGTGACTGTGAAGGGATTGACAACCCCTAATCGCGTTGGTTGCGAGGAGCTATCGTTTTGTGTAGGTACGAGGGACTTGTGCATGGTCTCCTACTGGATTGATACCTTGGTTCTCAAAAACTAAGGGAAATACTTACGCTACTTTGCTGCATCATCCTCTCCTCTTCGGGGAAATCCAACGCAGTGCTCAAGAGGTAGCAATATGCTATTGTGTTCCCTATATTTGCAGTGGTGGCAAACTTTCATGCCTAGTGGATGTAATATGTGTAATAGCCGTGATAGCCTAGCGTAAGTTGCTTGCTTATTTATTTCCTTGTTGTCTTGTTTATTTGTTTGCTTGTAGTCAGTGCAGTTCTTTTTCCGCGGTTTGCTAGTGGCTGTAATAACCTATTTTTTAAAACTAGGCCACAATAACCATGGGCTAATATTTACTGTAGTGACTGAGGGATTCCTGGATAAGGGGGTATCCGGACAGCCGGACTATGTACTTTGGCTTGACTGTTGGACTATGAAGATACGAGATTGAAGACTTCGTCCCGTGTCCGGATGGGACTCTCCTTTGCATGGAAGGCAAGCTTGGCGATTCGGATGTAGTTCTCCTTCTATGTAACCGACTTTGAGTAACCCAAGCCCCCTTCGGTGTCTATATAAACCGGAGGGTTTAGTCCGTAGGACAAGGACAATCATACCATAGGCTAGCTTCTAGGGTTTAGCCTCTACGATCTCGTGGTAGATCAACTCTTGTAATACTCATATTATCAAGATCAATCAAGAAGGAAGTAGCATATTACCTCCATCGAGAGGGCCCGAACCTGGATAAAACATCATGTCCCCAGTCTCCTGTTACCATTAGCCTTAGGCGCACAGTTCGGGACCCCCTACCCGAGATCCGCCGGTTTTGACACCGACATTGGTGCTTTCATTGAGAGTTCCTCTGTGTCGTCGTTGTAAGGCTCGATGGCTCCCCTAATCTTCAACAACGCGGTCCAGGGTGAGACTTTTCTCCCCGGACAAATCTTCGTGTTCGGCGGCTTCGCACTGCGGGCCGACTCATTTGGCCATCTAGAGCAGATCGGTAGCTACACCCCTGGCCATCAGATCAGGTTTGGGAACTTGAATTATACGGCCGATATCCACGGAGACTTGATCTTCGACGGATTCGGGCCTGCATCGGAGGCATCGAACAGTCACGACGAGCATGACTTAAATCTGCTATCGGACAGTATTCAGGATATTGCCCCTGCAGCCGCTCCGGACCTAAATCCGAGGCAGATCGCGTCGACCGAGGACAGGTGGATGGACCCCGCCACGGAGGCCGCATACTCTTCAGTGGTAGATCCAAACACAGACTCCACTGTTAAGGGGATCTGCTTCACCGGACCCCCGGACCTATGTCCGGACGTGGGTTCCGAACTGCGAGTGCCCGGGCACATCAAGCCCAATTGGGTTCCTGTAATGAAGTTCACTGCCGCGGACATCTTTCAGCACTCCCCCTTCGGTGATGTGCTAAACTCATTAAGGTCTCTCTCTCTCTCTGTCAGGAGAGTCCTGGCCGAACTATGTCCGGCTCGAGTGGGAAGCAGGCGACGAAGAAACTCGTTACCCACCCACCACCCACTTCATAGCCACGGTCGATGATTTGACCGACGTGCTTAACTTCGACTCCAAAGACATCGACGGTATAGACGACGATGTTGGGGAAGAACAGGAACCATCGCCCACAGGGCACTGGACTGCCACGTCTTCATATGATATATATATATATGGTGGACACCCCCAAACAAAAAAATGGCGACGAGGCAATAGATAACCCCTCAGGGAAGAAATCAAAGCATGGGTGTCATCGGTGCCGCTCTAAGCCCCGCCACAGGAACACCGGCGCTGGAGAAGAAAACAATCCAGATGGCTCCAAAGAGGAATACAATCCTGATTAGCCTACCTTCGAGCAGGCCGAACAAGAACACGGGTAGGTCAGCCCAGATGAATAGGTGATAGACAGATACTTGGAGGACGACAACTACATGCCTCCCTTCGAAGACGAGGTGAGCCTCGGTGATGACGAATTCGGCGTACCGGAGGATCCTATAGAGCAGGAGCGCTTTAAGCGCTGGCTTATAGCCACTGCAAGAAGCCTGAAAAAGAAGCAGTAGCAGCTCCAAGCTGATCAAGACCTGCTCGCAAACAGATGGACTAAGGTCCTAGTGGCCGAGGAATACGGACTCGAGCCCCCTACCAAGGGTTACCCAAAACATAAGTTGCTACCTCAGATAGAGGAAGAGGCCATATAGCCTACACTGCCAGCACAAGATGAGGCTGACCGGCCATCTCGTGGCCGGGATAAAACAATGTACTAGCCCGCACCCCCACGCCAGTTCACTATGGCCCGGGGCAAAATGCAGGACCTGCGAGACATATTGGAAAACAACGCAGGACAACCAAGATCGATCTACGGATCACGGGGGCGCGCCACCGCACATGACGATAACCGTCATGCCGGATACACTAACAATAAATCCGGCCGGGCCGAACATAGCCGATCAGATTTAGTCGGACTGCGTCGTGACATAGCCCGGCACTGAGGTGCCGCACACCCCCTCTGCTTCACTGATGAAGTAATGGATCATGAATTCCCAGAAGGGTTCAAACCTGTCAACATAGAGTCATACGATGGCACAACAGACCCCGCAGTGTGGATCAAAGATTTCCTTCTCCACATTCACATGGCTCGCGGTGATGACCTACATGCCATCAAGTATATCCCCCTCAAGCTTAAAGGGCCAGCCAGACATTGGCTGAATAGCCTGCCAGCAAACTCCATCGACAGTTGGGAAAATCTTGAGGATGCATTCCTCGATAACTTCCAAGGCACCTACATGCGACCACCGGATGCTGATGACTTAAGCCACATCACCCAACAGCCCAGAGAGTCAGCCAGAAAATTCTGGACTCGTTCCTAACTAAAAAGAACCAAATTGTCGACTGTCCGGACGCCGAGGCCCTGGCGGCCTTTAAGCATAATATCCGCGACGAGTGGCTCGCCCAACACCTCGGCCAAGAAAAACTGAAGTCCATGGCGGCCCTCACGACACTCATGACCCGCTTTTGCGCGGGCGAGGACAGCTGGCTGGCTCGTAGTAACACCACTCCAGGAAACTCCGGCACTTCAGATGTCTGTGACAGTAACGGAAAGCCATGACGCAATAGACATAAGCGTTGGAATAATGGCGACAATGCCGAAGACATGACAGTCAACGCCGGATTCAGCAACTCTAAATCCGTTCAGCGGAAAAACCCGTTCAAAAGAAACAATCCGGGATCGTCCAGCCTAGACCGCATACTCGATCGCTCGTGCCAGATTCACGGCACCCGCGACAAACCAGCCAATCACACTAACAGAGATTGTTGGGTGTTCAAACAGGCCGACAAGGTGAACACCAAAAACAAGGACAAGGGGCTACACAGCGATGACGCCGAGGAGTCCCGGCGTCCGAACACTGGGGGACAGAAGAAATCCCACCCCCCAGGTTAAAATGGTAAACACGATCTATGCCACCCACATCCCCAAACGGGAACGAAAGCGTGCACTTAGGGACGTCTATGCGATGGAGCCAGTCGCCCCAAAGTTTAACCCATGGTCATCCTTCCCGATCACCTTTGATCGTAGGGACCATCCTACCAGCATCCATCATGGCGGCTCAGCCGCATTGGTCCTTGACCCAATCATCGACGGATTCCATCTCACGCGAGTCCTCATGGACGGTGGCAGTAGCCTGAACCTGCTCTATCAGGACACAGTGCGCAAAATGGGCATCGATCCCTCACGGATCAAACCAACCAAAACCACCTTTAAAGGTGTAATTCCAGGGGTAGAGGCCCGCTATACGGGCTCAATAACACTAGAAGTGGTCTTCGGATCTCTGGATAATTTCCGAAGCGAGGATTAATCTTTGATATCGTCGCTTTCCGTAGTGGCTATCATGCAATACTAGGACGAACTACGTTCGCTCGATTCAATGCGGTACCGCACTATGCATACCTCAAGCTCAAAATGCCAGGCCTCCGCGGGGTTATAACACGAAACACAGACCGCTCCCTCCATACGGAAGAGCACACTGCGGCCCTTGCGGCAGAAGTGCAAAGATGCCTTCTTTGACAGACAACCCAGTCGGCAATAACAACCCCGAACACCGTCAAGCGAGTCCGGAGCACCCCGCACCAGGATGGTCAGGCACACCAAGAGCTCGATTAGCAATCCAGCCTCCGCCCTAGACCCATTGAGGAGGCATTTGTGCCACGCGTACATAATTACGCACTAAAAATACCATGGGCATATGCGGAGGCGAGTCAACGATGCAGCTCACAATGCGGTTTAGCCTCCACAAGGCCCCACTACCTTCTACTTTCTTTCTTTTCAGGACCCTACTTTCGGGCAGCCCCTTCAAAGAACCGAACTACCGGATTCATCACTGGGGGGAACACCAAGGAGGCAAGAGGCTTTGCACACAAGGGAATACCCAGGTAGTCTCTTTCAAATGATCGTTATACCTGTTTTTACATACCCACATGCAGCCTGCCCTTGGACAGGAGATGTCAAATAGTCCTATTCGTTTCTGCGTAATGCATTAATTGTACACATATGCCTTGCCGTATTATCCAAATAACAATGGGAAATAGTATATAGTGTCAACTTCTTATTACAATCTTCATATTTTCCCTTGAATATTATTTAAATGTTGGATCCGTACACTTTGGTACGATCAGTTCGCCAGGGGCTTTTTATTGAGTCCTATAACCTGGCAATAAAAGTTCGAACACTTTCGATAGTGCGGCACCCCGAACTTATAGAATTATATGCATCAGCTCTAAATCATGTCTTGGTCAATAGTTGGGTTAGCCCGGCTCCCTTGTTTTGGTACCTTACGTTCCGCTATATCGTCTAAGGTAGCACAAGGAGAACTACTGCGATTGTGTCCCGGTTCTTCCGAACGAGCACCTCAGTAGAGAAAGCCGAAAACTGACTGTCATGATGCAGCGAGAATTGGTCGCTGTTCGAGAGGTACTAAATCCTTAAAGATTTTTTCTGCTTAAGGCGATGAATCAGCCTTGTCCGATTTAGGCGTGTATAGCGCCCCAGTTCGGCCTTCCGAATACTAGGGGATTCGCCGAAATTTAGAATTATAGACTTCTATGGCCAAGTGAGAGTTATAAAGCCGTATAGTCTGATTCCCTCGTTCGCTGCGCTGAACACCTCCTTAGAGGACCAAGAACTTGGATAAAGAGTGTTTGGGTTTTCCACGAACACCCCAGTACTAGCTACACGGGGGCGGTAGCCGACGACTGGCCTACTCTTAGAATT
The DNA here is from genome assembly GCF_018294505.1 of Triticum aestivum. Taxonomy (NCBI): domain Eukaryota; kingdom Viridiplantae; phylum Streptophyta; class Magnoliopsida; order Poales; family Poaceae; genus Triticum; species Triticum aestivum. The sequence goes on along the minus strand of NC_057798.1, from coordinate 521,788,682 downwards.
TTATAAACGGCCGCACAGAAGGTAATATTTTATATCACCAAAGTGTTATATAACATACACGAGCTTGTTCTCATATTACAAGGACGACTGGAGTCCATTCACTCAAAAATTAAGTTCTTGGTGCATTCATCGGCCACAAGGCGAGTGCCTTTCATAAAGCCATCATAATATTTCTCGGGGCAGCGGTGCTCCTTACCCTCCGGGGGTCCGTCCTCACCAGCTTCTCAGCGTCCAATCTGGCCCAATGCACCTTCGCATGGGCAAAGGCCCGGCGGGCACCCTCAATACAGACGGACTGCTTGATAACTTCCAGCCGCAGACAGGCACTTACCATCCGCTTTATAAGGCCGAAGTAGCTATCGGGCAGGGGCTCACCAGGCCACATACGGACTATGAGGTCCTTCATGGCCAATTCGGCCGCCCGGTGGAGTTCGACCAACTGCATCAGTTGGTCACTCAGAGACATTGGGTGTTCGGCTCCAGTATACTAGGACCAGAACAACTTCTCCGTCGAGCTCCCCTCTTCGGCACGGTAGAACTCCGCGGCATCTGATATGCTGCATGGCAGATCAGCGAACGCCCCTGGAGAGCTCCAAATGCGGGTGAGTAAAAGAAATGTCTCCTCCACATGCTTGCTTTGCATAATAAATGCCTTACCCGTCGCTATCTTCTTGGCCACCTGGATTTCCTGGAGGGCCTTTTGGGCTTCGGCCTTGGCATCTTTCGCACTCTCGAGGGCTTTGGCAAGCTCGGACGCCTGCGTCTTGAAGTCATGCTCCAAGGACTCGAACTTCTTGCCGAACTCCTGGAGCTCTTCCTATACCTCCCCCACCCAAGCATCTTGCTTCTCACGCTCGGTGCGCTCAGTGGCCGCCTTGGCCTCGGCTACGGACAACGCTTTCTTCAGGGTTGCCACTTCGGTCGCCGCCCCTATTAAAAACCATGACGCTTTTTGTTAGCACCACCATTTTTTCTTTTCTACATGAGACATGAACGGGGTATCACTTACCTTTGTTCTCCTCGAGCTGCCTCTTTATGAGGCCGAGCTCTTCTGTGGCTTGCCCCAGGTCCTGCCTGAGTCCGGCAACCTCAGCTGTGCGCGCAGTGGCGGTCAGCAGCAGCGCCTGCTCATTACCATAGACAAGAACTGTCAGACTCCTGCGGATTAAAAATTGACCCTCTGTTTGGTATTTTTTTCGAAAGACCAAACAGAGTCTTAGGGGCTACTGTCTATTGGGTGATATTTTCTCATACTTTTTCATTACTTACCTCAAAGCCTGTTAGGAGGCTGGTGCAGGCCTCGGTCAACCCGCTTTTGGCGGACCGGACCCTCTCAATCACCGTACCCAGGAGAGTACAGTGCTCTTCATCGAGGGAAGCGCTGCGAAGCACTTCCAGCAAATTATCCGGTGCCTCTGGCTGGGTGGAGTTCGTCGGCACGGCCGGCTCGCCCTCCTTAGCGAGGGGCTGCTCACTTGAATTCGGAACCTGTGAAGGCTCCAGTGCAGTAACTGACGGGGAGCCAGACTTGCTGCGGCTCCTGTCCACATAATCCATGGGGGTCTTACCCCCCATGTGCCCAGCGTCTGGGATTTTGCCTTGGGGCGTCTCCGGAAGCGTCACCCCCTGCTCTGATATCCTTTGGGACAACACCTCGGTGTCATCCACAGGTCATGGGGAGGTGGCCGTCGGGAGCGAATCCATCTCCGACGCACTCAAGGACCCATCCAAAGAGGATGCCCCGAGATTGGACCGGGCCGGACTGCATACACATGATCGGTGTTGTTACGAACCAGAAAGTTAGAGTCACACGAAAATATTATAGAGTGCGGATACTTACGACTTCGCCTGGGGCTTCCCCCTGGGCAGCCACTCCTCCTCGCTGTAGGCGATTGTGGTGGAGTGGTCCGGAAGGGATACCTTTCCCTTCTTCGGCGTCCTAGCCTCCCCCCGAGGGGCATCTTTCCTTTTCTTCTCCCCCCCCCCGGTACAGGGAGGGGGCATTTCTTCGTGTTCCTCCCCGTCTCCATGGGAGGAATCTGCCTCGCCGTCTTCTGACGACAAGTCTACTACGGTCCGGCGCCGGAGACCTTTCCTGGTCCCCGTGGTCACTTTCTTGGACCCTTCGGCCTCCCCGGATGGGGCGGCCCTCTTCTTCTTCTTCTTCTTCTTCTTCTCCCCTTCGTGGGAGGAGTGCGCCTCATCATCATCGAGCGAGGCGTCCGGTGCGACCTCGCGCCGGAGACCCTTTCTGGTCCCCATGGCCATCTTTTCAGCCTTCTTCTCTGGCACCATATAAGGCGCCAGAGCCAGCATCTCCGCCAGGAGTGCAGTTGCTAGATCTTCGGGTAGCGGAGCCGGACAATCGATCTGCTCCGTTGTCTTCACATACTCCTGTTTTGGCAGCATGGTGACTTAAAATCCTCCCACGAACATGCTGGGAAAGGTACATCTTGTGATGGTTAGAGGACTTACCGAATTGGCGAGGCACTTTGCTCTGAGCTCGCGGTCCTCGGAAATGGGAGGAGGAACTTCGCCGGTCTTGAACAACACCTTCCAGGCGTCCTTATGCATCATGTCGAAGAGCTCATGCAGCATCTGGTGTTCGGCTGGATCGAACTCCCACATATTGAATGCCCGTCTTTGACACGGGAGAATCCGGCGGACGAGCATGACCTGGACCATGTTGACAAGCTTGATGTTCTTGTCCCTCATACCTTTGATGCAGGCCTTGAGTCCGGTCAGCTCCACAGGTTCGCCCCAGGCCAAGCCCTTCTTCTCCCAACAAGTGAGCCGCATGGGGATTCCAGATTGGAATTTGGGGGCTGCCACTCAATTGGCGTCACGCGACTCGGTGATGTAGAACCACCCTGATTGCCACCCTTTCACGATCTCCACAAAGGAGCCGTCAAGCCATGTAACATTGGGCATTTTGCCCACCATGGTGCCTCCGCACTCCGCCTGCTGGCCGCCAACGATCTTCGGCTTCACGCAGAAGACTTTTAGCCACATGCCACAGTGGGGCCTGATGCGGAGGAAGGCCTCGCACACGACGATGAACGCCGAGATGTTGAGGACAAAATTTGGGGCCAGATCATGGAAATCTAGCCCATAGTAATACATGAGCCCGCGAACGAACGGGTGGAATGGAAATCCTAGTCCACGGATGAAATGAGGGAGGAATACTACTCTCTCCCGAGACTTTGGGGTAGGGGTGATCTGTCCCTCCGCCGGAAGCTTGTGCGCAATGTTTTCGGCCGGGTATCCGGCCGCCCGAAGCTTGGTGATATCCTCTCCTTAACTGAGGAGGCCATCCACTTGCCTCCCGCTCCGGACATGCTGCGGATGGTCCTACAGAGAAGGTGAGAACTTGGGCGCAGGAGCTCGAGAGTGCGAGAACGGATGAGCAAAGGAGAAAGAAGGCGTGGGTGAAAACAAGGGATCATTATCCCTTTATAAAGACGGTGAGAAAATGTGCGCCTCCCCACTTTCCTGTCAAAACTACTCAGTTTCCAAGCGCCACGATTAATGGCACGGTTGGGTTACCCATACATGTATTGATGAGAATCCCGTGATAAGGGGAACACGATCTCTGCTTTGACAAGACATGCCAAAGAAGCTGCCTCGCAATGTGTGCAGTGGCTGGTTATAAAAAACGGTTCGAATAAAAGCCGGGCCACAGCATGATTTCACGCTATGAGGAATTGTCAGCAGATTAAGTTCATGGATTATTATTCTCTCTATGGTGGTATATGAAATTTGTCTTGCAGAGCCGGACACGGTCCTTGTGTTCGGAATTTATCTTGGAGTATTCGGAGATGGAACCCGCCTTGCAATGCCGAAGACAATCTGCGCGCCGAACTCATCGTTATTGAGGCCTGGTTCAAGGGCTACTGAGGGATTCCTGGATAAGGCGGTATCCGGACAGCCGGACTATGTACTTTCGCCAGACTGTTGGACTATGAAGATACAAGATTGAAGACTTCGTCCCGTGTCCGAATGGGACTCTCCTTTGCGTGGAAGGCAAGCTTGGCGATTCGGATGTAGATCTCCTTCTCTGTAACCGACGTTGTGTAACCCTAGCCCCCTCCGATGTCTATATAAACTCGAGGGTTTAGTCTGTAGGACAAGGACAATCATACCATAGGCTAGCTTCTAGGGTTTAGCCTCTACGATCTCGTGGTAGATCAACTCTTGTAATACTCATATTATCAAGATCAATCAAGCAGGAAGTAGGGTATTACCTCCATCGAGAGGGCCCGAACCTGGGTAAAATATCGTGTCCCCAGTCTCCTGTTACCATTAGCCTTAGACGCACAGTTCGGGACCCCCTACCCGAGGTCCGCCGGTTTTGACACCGACAGTGACACTGGGCCTCCTACGGGGCGTAGAAACAGTGGGCCTTCTACGGGCCATAGAAAAAGTGGGCCTTCCATGGGCCATAGAAACAATGGGCCTTCTACGGGTCATAGAAACAATGGGCCTTCTATGGGTCGTATCATCAATGGGCCTTATACGGGTCATATGATCGATTGGCCAAACATGGGCCAAACAGACCGCATTATGGCCGTAAACGGGCTAGAGTTGGAATCGTCCGTTCATGGGCCGACCATAATGGGCCATCATTAATAGGCCGTATTTGATGACGCTATGAAAACGGCCCGACGTATTAACGAACCACAAACGGGCCGACTATAACCACAAGCTGAATTTGGCCCACAAGCAGAAAATGACAGTAACGGGCCGTAAGTAAACGAATGCTGGAAATGAGCCCAAGAATAAATGGGCTCTGAGAAGGCCGAAAGATAACATGGGCTGGAAACGGCCCAACGGAGTAATGGGCCGTTAATGGGTATAAAGTGATACATTGTTCTTTACCGGCCAGTTTCACCACGGGCCGTTAATGGGTGTAAAGTGATACACTATTCATTATGGGCCAGTTTCACCATGGGCCTTTAATGGGTGTAAAGTGATACATTGTTCATTACGGGCCAGTTTCACCACGTGTCGTTAATAGGCAAAGAGTTACATAGGGCCTCATATGGGCCGAAAGACGTCATGGGCCATACATGGGCCAGAAGTGAAAACAGGCTGGAATCATATTGGATGGCCTAGATGACACTAGTGGGCCTAATTCGGATAGGGCGTAAGGGCCTTGGGTTAGCGGGCTGTACATGGGCTATATGCGAACAGGTCGTTAACATGCTTTTTATGGGCCGGCCCGCCACCTTTTAACCAAGTCAAACGGGCCGGCCTTTTCACAGGAATGGGCCTCTGTTGGGCCGTGCCACGTGTCGACGTATCATAAGAGCCTTCTGTCCAATGAGTGGATGACATCTGTCCCTGCGATGAGCCGACACGTGTTTCCTCCAGCCAATGATGATTTTACACGTGGAAAATTCCCATTGGTCGGGGCTGTTAACGGGTTATCGGATCCAAAACCCGACCCGATAGCTTAACGGCATTCCGTTACGGTGGATGCCACGTGTCGGTCACCCTTGACGAAAGCACTTCTGTGACGCGCGATTTATCGTCATGGAAGTGGACACTTCTGTGATGATAATTTTGATAATGTCATGGAACACTTCTACGATAGCACAAGTATGACTATCTTGATTCTATCATAAAATTGTCATGGATGTACATGCATGACAGAAAACGCGACCTACTGTGACAAACACGTATCATCACGGAAGTGTATTTTTTGTAGTGAATTGACCAGTCAAACGGTCCACATTCAGCAGCGCACATTACCATACGGCCCACCCGTCAGCGCGTATATGAAGGACATAAATGGTAATAAATTAGTGGTCGGTGGGGATTCAAAGTCGTGAGACCTCTGGTTGGCAGTCAGCGGTGGTGGGGGCGTGGTGATTGGGCGGTGGCGTGGGGATCCGGAGAAAAATCTCGGTGCGGGTGGGCCTAGAGGGATGGCCGGGGCGGTGGCGGACCGGTGGTGGGGAGTGGTTTCGGGGCGGGTGGGGCGGCGTGACGGCGTGGGCCGGCCGCGGGCGGCGGTGGCCGGCGGTTCGGCCGGTGGTGGCTGGCGGCTCAGGGGGGGTGGAGGTTGAACATAAACTGCAGGCCCTTGATTTCGTATCCAATGGCTGGAAAATCTACTAACCAGAGATGAAAAAGTCAGTCGAATGACGTGTAGCCTCACCCCGCATGTACACATGAACGCACGCAACACTCGCACGAACACATACACGCATGCAGGTGTGCAACACTGACACGTACACATAACGAACACACGCACGCATGCAGGCGTGCAACACTGACACGTACGCATGCACTCACGAACACACGCACGTACGCATGCATGCATGCAACACTGAAACATACACATATACACGTGCAACACTCGCACGCCTGCATGCACACAACACAAGACGCAAGACACACGTTCAACCTATACGCGCATGCACCCTTTGTTAAGGACATAGATTGTTACAGATATTAATCAATCTTATCTGTGATAAGCAGAACATTGATGTTTGCAGCGGTCTTTATGAAATGTATATATGAAAATTTTAAAATTCTCTTACATTATATAGTAGGCTTATCTACATGAAATAGATGACGTCACACTCAATGAACAATCATTAGTTTATGAAATGCCCGCTTCTAACCACCCTGGCCCACCAAAAGTTCCTCTATCGTGTGTTGCCTGCGTTGGGTCACTGACATGCAGGCCATGTACCCAAACAGCCCACACATCAGTGGAAGAACAACGCGGTGTCATACGTCAGAGTCGAGGGCGCCACTCGCTGCACGCTCGGCTGAACACGCCTCCTTGCCGCATTCAAACGCCTCCATGAAACCTGCACGTGTGGAAGCCTAGAAACCCACTCTAGACACATGTTCGTTCATGACCGGGCCGGCATTAAAACGCAATGCCGGCCGAGCTCCTCCCATCCACCGTCTAGTTAATCTCCTATTTAAACTGGGCCAAACGCCAGCCAAGAATCGCACACCTCCGCCACTCCCCTATCTCCTAGTTTACCATTTTGTCCACTCTTACAATGGCTTACGAAGAGTAGTTATCCCGCATCCAAGACGGCTGGGTGGCCCTCCGAGCCCGCTGGATACGAGCTATGCAGCTCGCTGATCCACCTCCCCCCCTAGCCCGATGGAGCCAGTTACCGCCCCAAGCCGGCGTGCGGTTCAGCAACTCGCCGCTCCAGGCCAGCTCGATGAGGAGCGGCGCACGAGCGTCGTTGCTACCGTCCACGCCGCCGCCTCGTATTGTGCCTCCCGTATCTGCGACCGCATCTCCCGTTTCTGTGGCCGAGACTCCCATGCTGGCGGTCGTGCCGTGCAAGCAGCGATAGAAGCCGGGTGCGTGGAGAGTGACGAGTCAGTGTCTAGCACCTCCGCGTCCACTGCCATCATCAAGGAGAAGTAGAACACGGGAGGGCACTGTTGCTTGGGTCCCATGAAGGCCACCGTGGAGGCGACGGTGATAACCCACACGTATAGGGGATCAATTGTAGCCTCTTTCGATAAGTAAGAGTGTCAAACCCAACGAGGAGCTAAAGGTAGAACAAATATTCCCTCAAGTTCTATCGACCATCGATACAACTCTACGCATGCTTAACGTTTGCTTTACCTAAAACAAGTATGAAACTAGAAGGACTTTGTAGGTGTTGTTGGATAGGTTTGCAAGATAATAAAGAGCACGTAAATATAAACTAGGGGCTTTTTAGATAAAGAAGCAATAAAGTAAATGTAGCGAGTGTGGAAAAGAGGTGGTAGGAGTTGTGAAATTGTCCCTAAGCAATTGACTACTTTACTAGACCGATAGCAAGTTTTATGTGGGAGAGGCATAAGCTAACATACTTTCTCTTCTTGGATCGTATGCACTTATGATTGGAACTCTAGCAAGCATCCGCAACTACTAAAGATCATTAAGGTAAAACCCAACCATAGCATTAAAGTATCAAGTCCTCTTTATTCCCATACGCCATTACCCACTTATCCATGTTTGTGTTTCAGTCACTCACGCAACACAGATAATAAGCAAACCATGAACATATTGCAACACCCTACAGTGGGAATCCCTCATGCTTGTGCGACACAGATAGCACCATAGGACACCAACATAACCACAAGCAAATTAAACCAATCATAGCAATTCACCAATTACCGATAGGACAACGAAAATCTACTCAGACATCATAGGATGGCAACACATCATTGTATAATAATATGAAGCATAAAGCACCATTTTCAAGTAGAGGGTACAGCGGGTTGTGGGAGAGTGGAACGCTGAATATAGAAGGGGGGAAGGTGATGGAGATGTTGGGGAAGATGGCGGAGGTGTTGGTGTAGATTGCGGTGATGATGATGGCCCCCGGCGGCGTTCCGGCGCCACCGGAAGCGAGGGGGAGAGAGCCCCCTCCTTCTTATTCTTCTTCTTCTTCCTTGACCTTCTACCTTGATGGGAGAAGGGTTTCCCCTCTGGTCCATGGTCTCCATGGCGTGGGAGGGGAGAGAGCCCCTCCGAGATTGGATCTATCTCTCTGTCTCTCTCTGTTTCTGCCTCTCAGATTCTGCCCTTTCACCATTTCATATATATCTGGAGATCCGTAACTCCGATTGGATTGAAACCTTCGCCAAGATTTTTCTCCGAAAGTTAGCTTTCTTGCACAAAAGAAGAGCATCAACCGCCTTACGGGGTGCCCACAAGGGTCAGGGGCGCGCCCCCTACCTCGTGGCCCCCCGGGCACCGTCTCGCGTTGAATTTTCTTCCCAAAAATCATAAATATTCCAAATATATTCTTCGTTCGTTTTTATCCCGTTTGGACTCCGATTGATACAGGGTTTCTATGAAACATAAAACATGCAACAAAAAGGAACTGGCACTGGGCACTGGATCAATATGTTAGTCCCAAAAATAGTATAAAAAGTTGCCAAAAGTATATGAAAGTTGAATAATATTGGCATGGAACAATCAAAAATTATAGATACAACAGAGACGTAGCAGCATCCCCAAGCTTAATTCCTGCTCGTCCTCGAGTAGATAAATGATAAAAAAGATAATTTTTGATGTGGAATGCTACCTAGCATAATCTTGATCATGTAATCTAATCATGGCATGAATATTAAGATACGAGTGATTCAAGGCAATAGTCTATCATTTGACATAAAAACAATAATAGTCAGGCATCCCAACAAACAATCATGCCTTTCAAAATATCAATGCTTACAGAATGTTATCCCTACAAAATCTTATAGTCTTGTATGCTCCCTTTTCTTAACACAAGGTACCCCTCATGCTCATCCCGGTGTCAGCCAAGAAATTGGTTCATACTTTTTAACGCGCTTCAGCTTTTTCAACCCTCACGCAATACATGAGCGCAAGCCATGGATATAGCACTATAGGTGGAACAGAATATGATGGTGGAGGTTTATGTGGAGAAGACAAAAAGGGAGAAAGTCTCACATCGACGCGGCTAATCAACGTGCTATGGAGATTCCCATCAATTGATGTCAATGCGAGGAGCAGGGATTGCCATGCAACGGATGCACTAAGAGCTATAAGTGTATGAAAGCTCAAACTTAAACTAAGTGGGTGTGCATCCAACTTGCTTGCTCATGAACACCTCGGGCATTTGAGGAAGCCCATCATCAGAATATACAAGCCAAGTTCTATAATGAAAATTCCCACTAGTATATGAAAGTGATAACTCAAGAGACTCTCTATATGAAGAACATGGTGCTACTTTGAAGCACAAGTGTGGAAAAGGATAGTAACATTGTCCCCCCTTTTTTTGGGGGGGGGGGGGCTTCCCTTTTTTTATTTGGCCTTTCTTTCTTTTTTTATTTGGCCTTTCTCTTTTTTTGGCCTTTCTTTTCAAGGGACAATGCTCTAATAATGATGATCATCACACTTCTATTTACTTACAACTCATGGATTACAACTCGATACTAGAACAAAATATGACTCTATATGAATGCCTACGGCGGTATACTGGGATGTGCAATGATCTAGCATAGCAAAGATATCAAAAAATGGACGAGCCATGAAAACATCATGCTAGCTATCTGATAATCCCCAAGTGCAGGGAATCATCGTAGCAATTTCCAAAGGTGGAAGTGATAAGTATGGAGTGTCGAACCAACAAGGAGATAAAGGTAAGATCAATATTCTCTCAAGTCCTGTCTGCCACTGATATGACTCTACGTACACCGAACGTTTGCTTCCAACTAGATATGAGAAATAAAACTACGTTGTGGGTATGAAGAGGATAACTTTGCATGATATCGGAGAGCTAAAATATAAAAGTAGGTGTTGTTATCATAAAGTTAGAATATATTACTAAATACTATAAATAGGAATGTGGAATAATGATGGACCGGTGTGCGGAATTATCCTAGGCAACTGTTAACAAGACCGGTAGTCGTCATTGCAATTTCATATGAGGGAAAGGCATAAGCTAACATACTTTCTCTTCTTGGATCATATGCACTTTTGATTGGAACTCTAGCAAGCATCCGCAACTACTAAAGATCATTAAGTTAAAACCCAACCATAGCATTAAAGCATCAAGTCCCCTTTATCCCATATGCCACAACCCCCTTACTCGGGTTTATGCTTCTGTCACTCAAGCAACCCACTATAAGCGAATCATGAACGTATTGCAACACCCTACAGTGGGAATCCCTCACGCTTGCATGACACGGAGGGCACAATAGGACAACACCAAAATAAAACATACAACTCGTACCAATCTAGATCATCAATCAACCCAAAGACAAAAGATATCTACTCAAAACATCATAGGATGGCAACACATCATTGGATCATAATATGTGGCATAAAGCACCATGTTCAAGTAGGTATTACAGCGGGTGCGGGAGAGTGGACCGCGTAAAAGAGATGAGGATGGTGATGTTGATGAAGACGATCACCACGGTGATGATTCCCCTCCCGATGGCACTCTGGCGGCACCGAGAGAGAGGAGGAGAGGTCCTCCCCCTTGTGCTTCCTCCTCCATGGCCTCCCCCCTAGATGGGGAGAGGTTCTTCCTCTGGTCCTTGGCCTTCATGGCGATGATGGCCCCTCCGGGATCCTCCTCCATGGCCTCCGGTGATGATGGCCCCCTCCGGCAGGCTGCCAGAGAGGGCCTAGATTGATTTCTCATGGCTACAAAGGCTTGCGGCGGCGTAACTTCCGACCTAGGTTATTTTCTGGAGGTTTCTATATTTATAGGAATTTTTGGCGTCGGTCTCACGTCAGGGGGGTCTCCAATTAGTCCACGAGATAAAGGCCCACGCCCAGTGGGGGTGGGCGCGCCCTCCACCCTCGTGGACAGCCCGGGACTCTTCTAGCCCAACTCTTTTACTCCAGGGGATTCTTTTGGTCCATAAAAAATCATCAAAAATTGGCACGTCGATTGGACTCCGTTTGGTATTCCTTTTCTGTAAAACTCAAAAACAAGGAAAAAATAGAAACTAGCACTGGGCTCTAGGTTAATAGGTTAGTCCCAAAAATCATTTAAGATAGCATATAAATGCATATAAAACATCTACGATGGATAATATAATAGAATGAATACTTCATAAATTATAGATACGTTGGAGACGTATCAGCATCCCCAAGCTTAATTCCTGCTCGTCCTTGAGTAGGTAAATGATACAAGAAATAATTTATGAAGTGTGAATGCTAGCAGGTGCACAAGTTTGATCAATGATAATTTCAATCACCTTTTCTAGCATCATTGTATGTCATAATAGTAGCTCATCTCATAAAACTTTTCATGATCAAGTAACAAGCTATTCACATGTTAAAGTATAGATCATAAACTTTCTTGGAAACTAACAAACAGTCCTCTTAGTCATCAAACAATTGCAATTCATCTTATTTTCAGGAAAGGTCTATGTAAGAGCTTTGATTTAGCAAATCCCACATACTCAACTATCATATAGTCTTTCACAATTGCTAACACTCATGTGATATTTATGGGTTCAAAGTTTTAATCGGACACAGAGAAAGATAGGGGCTTATAGTTTTGCCTCCCAACCTTTTACCTCAAGGGTAATGTCAACAATAATACTTTATGAAAACCTACATCCAAGTGGATATATATATCCGGATCGCTCCAACACAAAGTGCTTGCCAAAGGAAAAAGTGTAAAAAGGAAAGGTGATGATCACCATGACTCTTGTATAAGGGTAGAAGATAAAAGTAAAAGATAGGCCCTTCGCAGAGGGAAGTAGAGGTTGTCATGCGATTTTAAGGTTGGATGCACAAAATCTTAATGCAAAAGAACGTCACTTTATATTGCCTCTTGTGATAGACACCTTTATTATGCAGTCCGTCGCTTTTATTTCTTCCCTATCACAAGTTCGTATAAAGCTTATTTTCTTTGCACTAATAGATCATACATATTTAGAGAGCAATTTTTATTGCATGCACCGATGACAACTTACTTGAAGGATCTTACTCAATCCATAGGTAGGTATGGTGGACTCTCATGGCAAAACTAGTTTAAGGGATGTTTGGAAGCACAAGTAGTATTTCTACTTGGTGCAAAGAATTTGGCTAGCATGAGAGGGAAAGGCAAGCTCAACATGTTGGATGATCCAAGACAATATACTTTATTTCGGATATAGAAAACATAACCCATTAAGTTGTCTTCCTTGTCCAACATCAACCTTTTAGCATGTCATATTTTAATGAGTGCTCACAATTACAAAAGATGTCCAAGATAGTATATTTATATGTGAAATCTCTCTTCCTTCAATATTCTTTCATGAATTGTTCAAGTGACCAACTCTGCGTTTGCTAACTTTCAATAAGTTTACTACCTATACTTATTACATGTGAAGTCATTACTCCCCATGGTATAAGCATATGAAACATATATAAATTCAGATTTATGATATTCAATTCATTCAACCATTTACTCATAGTATATACGTGAAGCATGTGAGCAAATGACAAACTACTCCAAAAGATATAAGTGAAGAACACTGAGTAGTAAAATAATTAACTAGCCATGGGAGGATTCTTTTTCATTCAAGATTTCAGGTCAAATGATTTTATTCAAACAGAAAGTAAATTTGAAAATACGCTCCAAGCAAAACACATATCATGTGACGAATAAAAATATAGCTCCGAGTAAAGTATACTGATAGTTTTGAAGACGAAAGAGGGGATGCCTTCCGGGGCATCCCCAAGCTTAGGCGCTTGAGTCTTCCTTGAATATTACCTTGGGGTGCCTTGGGCATCCCCAAGCTTAGGTTCTTTCCACTCCTTATTCTCCTCATATCAATATCTCACCCAAAGCTTGAAAACTTCAATCACACAAAACTTAACGGAACTTCGTGAGATAGGTTAGTATGATAAAGGGTAAACCATTCACTTTGGTACTCTCAAAGACAAGGTTCATAATTGTTATCACACAATGCCTAGTGTACCATATCATTTCTACAATTTATATTGAGAAATATAAACCATAGAAACTAGAAAACAAGCAAACTATGCAATGAAAACAGAATCTGTCAGAAACAGAACAGTCTGTAATGATCTGAACAACAACCATACTTATGCTACTCCAAAAATTATGAAATAAATTGGTGGACGTGAGGAATTTGTCTATTAATCTTCTGCAAAAAGAATCAACTCAAAATAAATCTTCTGTAAAAAATGGCAGCTAATCCCGTGAGCGCAAAGTTTCTGTTTTTTACAGCAAGATCACATTAACTTTCACCCAAGTCTTCCCAAAGGTCTTACTTGGCAATTTATTGAAACAAAAGCTATAAAACATGATTACTACAGTATCTTAATCATGTAAACACACAAAGACATCAAGGGTAGATATTGGGTTGTCTCCCAACAAGCGCTTTTCTTTAATGGCTTTTAGCTAGGCATGATGATTTCAATGATGCTCACATAAAAGAAAAGAATTGAAACATAGAGAGAGCATCATGAAGAATATGACTAGCACATTTAAATCTAACCCACTTCCTATGCCTAGGGATTTTGTGAGCACATAATTTATAGGAACAAGAATCAACTAGCATAGGAAGGCAAAACAAGTATAACTTCAAAACTTTAAGCACATAGAGAGGAAACTTGATATTATTGCAACTCCTACAAGCATATATTCCTCCCTCATAATAATTTTCAGTAGCATCATGAATGAATTAACAATATAACCATCACATAAAGCATTCTTTTCATGATCTACAAGCATAGAAATTTTTCTACTCTCCACATAAGCAAAATTCTTCTCATTCGGAATAGTGGGATCACTAATTCCTAAAGTTGACACTCTTCCAAACCCACTTTAGATGATAGTATTATTCATACTCCAAAAGATATAAGTGAAGTTCATGGAGCATTCTACAATTAATATAGACTGAAACCAATATCCAAGCTCAAAATATGTAAGTGAAGCACACGAAGCATTCTATAAAACCATACTCAAATGATTTAAGCGAAGCACAAAGAGCAATTCTATAAAATCATACTTAAAAGATATAAGTGAAGCACATTAAGTATTCTATAAATCAATGAAGGGCTATCTCATACTATCATGGTTATTAAAGAAAAATAAAAACACAAAGGACACAAATCATGTGAACAAAACAAAAACCAAGGTATACCGATATTTGTTGAAGAAGAAAGATGGGATGCCAACCGGGGCATCCCCAAGCTTAGATGCTTGAGTATCCTTTGAAATATTTACTTGGGGTGCCTTGGGCATCCCCAAGCTTGAACTCTTGCCTCTCTTTATTCTTCTCATATTGATAGCTCCTCGATCTTCGAACACTTCATCCACACAAAACTTCAACAAAAACTTTGTGAGATCCGTTAGTGTAATAAAGCAAACTACCACTTTAAGGTACTGTAATGAACTCATTATTTATTTATATTGGTGTTAAACCTACTGTATTCCAACTTCTCTATGGTTCATACCCCCCGATACTAGCCATAGATTCATCAAAATAAGCAAACAACACGAGAAAAACAGAATCTGCCAAAAACAGGACAGTCTATAGTAATCTGGAAGTTTAGTAAACTTATGTAACTCCAAAAATTATGAAATAAATATGAAAATTTAAAAAATTGTACATAAGTAATGTTCAAAAAGTTTCAGACCCATTTGACCTTCCAGTAAAAAATGTAAAATCACGCGCTACAGCCAAAGTTTCTGTTTTTGTTCTGCACATAGTAAACAAGCAATCTAATCATCCTAAAACCAAAGCTTGGCACATTATTTTTATAATACAACGGATATATACAAGGGGATAATTATTTACAGAGAAACTTCCATGAAAAATTCTACATTGTTTCTGTGAGCATGAACACAAGTGCTCAAGGTCGACCCTCACTTCTTCAATGCATAACCTTCCAATCACTTCTCTTTTTTGAAAAACTTTTTTAGGCATGAGAGGCAAGTAATTTTTTTTGTATTTTCATTCTTTAATTTTTTTTATGTTTCACCCACAACTAAACAGAAACAAAAAGGAAAAACAAAATCTACTTAGTGAAGAAAGCAAACAAGCACACACGAGAATATCAACCCCACGCTATTGCTCCCCGGCAACGGCGCCAGAAAAGAGCTTGATAATCCCCAAGTGCAGGGAATCATCGTAGCAATTTCCAAAGGTGGAAGTGATAAGTATGGAGTGTCGAACCCACAAGGAGCTAAAGGTAAGATCAATATTCTCTCAAGTCCTATCTGCCACTGATACGACTCTACGTACACCGAACGTTTGCTTCCAACTAGATACGAGAAATAAAACTACGTTGTGGGTATGAAGAGGATAACTTTGCATGATATCGGAGAGCTAAAATATAAAAGTAGGTGCTGTTATCATAAAGTTAGAATATATTACTAAATATTATAAATAGCGAGTGTGGAATAATGATGGATCGGTGTGCGGAATTATCCTAGGCAATTGTTAACAAGACCGGTAGTCGTCATTGCAATTTCATATGAGGGAAAGGCATAAGCTAACATACTTTCTCTTCTTGGATCATATGCACTTTTGATTGGAACTCTAGCAAGCATCCGCAACTACTAAAGATCATTAAGTTAAAACCCAACCATAGCATTAAAGCATCAAGTCCCCTTTATCCCATATGCCACAACCCCCTTACTCGGGTTTATGCTTCTGTCACTCAAGCAACCCACTATAAGCGAATCATGAACGTATTGCAACACCCTACAGCGGGAATCCCTCACGCTTGCACGACACGGAGGGCACAATAGGAAAGCACCAAAATAAAACATACGACTCGTACCAATCTAGATCATCAATCAACCCAAAGACAAAAGATATCTACTCAAAACATCATAGGATGGCAACACATCATTGGATCATAATATGTGGCAAAAAGCACCATGTTCAAGTAGGGATTACAGCGGGGTGCGGGAGAGTGGACCGCGTAAAAGAGATGAGGATGGTGATGATGATGGTGATGTTGACGAAGACGATCACAGCAGCGATGATTCCCCTCCCGATGGCACTCCGACGCCACCAAGAGAGAGGAGGAGAGGTCCTCCCCCTTGTGCTTCCACCTCCATGGCCTCCCCCTGGATGGGGAGAGGTTCTCCCTCTGGTCCTTGGCCTTCATGGCGATGATGGCCCCTCCGGGATCCTCCTCCATGGCCTACGGTGATGATGGCCCCCTCCGACAGGGTGCCAGAGAGGGCCTAGATTGATTTCTCGTGGCTACAGAGGCTTGCGGCGGCGGAACTTCCGATCTAGGTTATTTTCTGGAGGTTTCTGTATTTATAGGAATTTTTGGCGTCGGTCTCACGTCAGGGGGGTCTCCGAATTGTCCACGAGATAGGGGCCCACGCCTAGGGGGGGTGGGTGCGCCCCCCACCCTCATGGATAGCCCGGGATTCTTCTGGCCCAACTCTTTTACTCCAGGGGCTTCTTTTGGTCCATAAAAAATCATCAACAATTGGCACGTCAATTGGACTCCGTTTGGTATTCCTTTTTTGTAAAACTCAAAAACAAGGAAAAAACAGAAACTGGCACTGGGCTCTAGGTTAATAGGTTAGTCCCAAAAATCATATAAAATAGCATATAAATGCATATAAAACATCTACGATGGATAATATAATAGCATGAATACTTCATAAATTATAGATACATTGGAGACGTATCACTATCTTACGATCATGCAAAGCAATATGACAATGAATTCTCAAGTCATGTATATGATGATGATGGAAGTTGCATGGCAATATATCTCGGAATGGCTATGGAAATGCCATGATAGGTAGGTATGGTGGATGTTTTGAGGAAGATATAAGGAGGCTTATGTGTGATAGAGCATATCGTATCACGGGGTTTGGATGCACCGGCGAAGTTTGCACCAACTCTCGAGGTGAGAAAGGGCAATGCACAATACCGAAGAGGCTAGCAATGATGGAAGGGTGAGAGTGCGTATAATCCATGGACTCACATTAGTCATAAAGAACTCATATACTTATTGCAAACGTTTATTTGCCCTCGAAGCAAAGTACTACTACGCATGCTCCTAGGGGGGAGGATGGTAGGAGTTAACCATCGCGCGCCCCCGACCTTCACACAAAGATAAACAATCAAAATACAATGCGCGCCAATTTAGTTACATAGTTAGACCATACGTGCATGCTTCGGGAATCACAAACCTTAACACCAATATCCTTACTAAACACAACCATTTACTAGTAGCTCCCACATATTATCATCTCTATATCACAAAACTATTGCAAGGAATCAAACATATCATATTCAGTGATCTACAAGTTTTATGTAGGATTTTATGACTAACCATGTGAATGACCAATTCCTGTTATCTCTCTAAATAGATATAAGTGAAGCAAGAGAGTTTAATTATTTCTACAAAAAATATGCCCACGCTCTAACAAATATAAGTGAAACAAAAGAGCATTCTATAAATGGTGGTTTTCTATGTGAAGAGAAACAGGCAATCCAAACTTCAAATGATATAAGCGAAGCACATGAAGCATTCTATAAAGCCATACTCAAAAGATTTAAGTGAAGTGCAATGAGCATTCTATAAATCAACCAAGGACTATCTCATACCAGAATGGTGCATAAAAGAAAAGTGAAAATTAAATGCAAAAGATGCTCCAAGACTTTCACATATCGCATCAACGAAACGAATCCAAAAACATACTGATACTTGTTGAAGAAAGAGGGGATGCCTTCCAGGGCATCCCCAAGCTTAGACGCTTGAGTCTCCTTGAATATTTACTTGGGGTGCCTTGGGCATCCCCAAGATTGAGCTCTTGCCTCTCCTCCTTTTCCTCATATCGAGACCTCCTCGATCAAACACTTCATCCACACAAAACTTAAACAGAAAACTCGGTAAGATCCGTTAGTATAATAAAGAAAATCACTACTCTAGGTACTATTGCAAACCAATTCATATTTTGTTTTTGCATTGTGTCTACTGTAATATAACTTTTCCATGGCTTAATGCACTGACAGAAATTGATAGTTTCATCAAAACAAGCAAACTATGCATCAAAAATAGAATATGTCTTAAATAGTGTAGTTTGTAGTAATCTTAACATTCACCATACTTCTGGTACCCCAGAAATTATAAAAAAATAGGAAAAATAAACAATTTGTATAGCAAGACAGTGCAAAAAGTTTCAGAACCGTTTGATGTTCCAGTAAAAAAATGTAAAATCACGCACTACAGCCAAAGTTTCTGTCCTGCACCACACAAACCAACAAGCATTTAAACATCCTAAAGGCAAACCTTGGCACATTATTTTTATAATACAATGGAATTATACAAGGGGATAATTATTTTTGATGAAAAGTTTCTGTAATTAAGATTCACAAAGTTTCCGTGAGCATGAACAAAGTTCAAGGAGCTCCCCCACTTCGACAATGCTTGTCTTTATCACTTTCACTTTCCTTTTTGAAAAGTTTTGGGTTCCCCTCTTTTTTTGTTTTTAGACTATATAAACGCACTCAATAGAAATAAATGACTCTCTAAAACTTCCGAGTTGTCTCCCTGGCATCGCTTTCTTTAAAGCCATTAAGCTAGGCATATAGTGCTCAAGTAATGGCACCCGGATCCCAAGGTATATCAAAGCCAATTTTAATTAGCAATGATTTGTAATTTAGTAGTGAGCACAAAGTAACATATATCAAGCAAGAACGAAGTCTAACTCCCTTACTATGCATCGAAATGTCATAAAACAACAATTCATGCACACAGTGAAGGCCAATGCATAGTATAAGCAGTTTCTTGCTATTTTATCATATTGGAAACATAAAGAGGCAGAGATGTAGTTCCTCTCTCATAATAATTGCAAGTAGGAGCAGAAAGCACATGCATATTATATCTATCAAAATCATCATGTGCAACGGTAAAATGAAACCCATCAATATAATCCTTAATAAGTGTAAACTTCTCCAATATAGTGTAGTCGGGAGAATTCAAAAAGATAATAGGACTATCATGCATGGGTGTAATAGCAACAATTTCATGTTTAACATAGGGAACTATAGCAAGTTCATCTCCATAAGCATAATTCATATTGGCATCTTGGCCACAAGCATAGCAAGCATCATCAAAAAGGGATGTTTCGAAAGCATCCAAGGGATCATAGCAATCATCCTTTGGTAAGCACGAAGGGAAATTAAACAATGTATGAGTTGAAGAGTTACTCTCATTAGAAGGTGGGAACGGGTAGCTAATCCTCTCTTCCTCCTTTTGTTCTTCGCTCTCCTCATCATCTTTTTCATCCAATGAGGTCACAGTTTCATCAATTTCTTCTTCCATAGACTCCTGCAAAATATTAGTCTCTTCTTGGACAGCAGAGACATCTTCAATAAATGCATCAATATCGGAATTGAATTCATAATTCTCATAGTAGTATTTAAGTATAGCAAAATTTTCAGGTCTGTAAATAGCATCATCAAGATTTTCACACTCTTTAAACAAATATTCAATCTCATAAGCACCCATAAAAGCAACGAATTCTTCTATTTGCTCCACATCATAGTAATCATATATACCATTAGCATAAGAAGCTATGGTTTTATTATCATTAAATTTGCATGAAAAGGGAAGGTGTGGAGCCTTCATCCTAGAGCAACAAGTATAATCATATCTCAAGCATAGTTGCCTAGCAAACCAATACAACATATAAATTTGATCCCATAATAGTTTCCCTTTTTGTGTCAAGCGATAATCCCTAAAGCATTCCCGTTGATCCTACGTGTCTCCCATAACATAATTGAATGGGGTTTTCTCAAGATTATCAAAGTAGTACATAATATCTTTCACATAATAAGCATTGAGGGTTTTAGGAGGTTCCCCATCTCCATGAGTAGCAAGTACACCTATTTTTTTGATATTTTGTGTTCCATATCCATAACTAAAGATAGAGAACAACTTAGAACAGCAAATAAAAATTACTTAGTGATAAAGAAAACAAGCACACATGAGAATATTCACCCCACACTATGACTCACCGGCAACGGCGCCAGAAAAAGGTCTTGATAACCCACAAGTATAGGGGATCAATTGTAGCCTCTTTCGATAACTAAGGTGTCGAACCCAACGAGGAGATAAAGGTAGAACAAATATTCCCTTGAGTTCTATCGACCACCGATACAACTCTACGCACACTTAACGTTCGCTTTACCTAAAACAAGTATGAAACTAGAAGGACTTTGTAGGTGTTGTTGGATAGGTTTGCAAGATAATAAATAGCACGTAAATATAAACTAGGGGATGTTTAGATAAAGAAGCAATAAAGTAAATGTAGCGAGTGTGGAATAGTGGTGGTAGGAGTTATGAAATTGTCCCTAAGCAAGTGACTACTTTACTAGACCGATAGCAAGTTTTATGTGGGAGAGGCATAATCTAACATACTTTCTCTTCTTTGATCATATGCACTTATGATTGGAACTCTAGCAAACATGCGCAACTAAGGTAAAACCCAACTGAGGGAGTCCTAGATTAGGGGGTGTCCGAATGGCCGAACTATGACCTTTGGCCGGACTCCCGGACTATGAAGATACAAGATTGAAGACTTCGTCCCGTGTTCGGATAGGACTTTCCTTGGCATGGAAGGAAAGCTTGGTGATTTGATATGAAGATCTCCTCCCATTGTAACCGACTCTGTGTAACCCTAGCCCTCTCCGGTGTCTATATAAACCGGAGAGTTTTAGTCCGTAGGTCGAACAACAATCATACCATAGGCTAGCTTCTAGGGTTTAGCCTCTCTGATCTCGTGGTAGATCAACTCTTGTACTACCCATATCATCAATATTAATCAAGTGGGAGTAGGGTTTTACCTCCATCGAGAGGGCCCGAACCTGGGTAAAAACATCGTGTCCCTTGTCTCTTGTTACCATCCGCCTAGACGCACAGTTCGGGACCCCCTACCCGAGATCCGCCGGTTTTGACACCGACATTGGTGCTTTCATTGAGAGTTCCTCTGTGTCGTCACCTTTAGGCCCGATGGCTTCTTCGATCATCAACCACGACGCGGTCCAGGGTGAGACTTTTCTCCCCGGACAGATCTTCGTATTCGGCGGCTTCGCACTGCGGGCCAATTCGCTTGGCCATCTGGAGCAGATCGAAAGCTACGCCCCTGGCCATCAGGTCAGGTTTGGAAGCTTAAACTACACGGCCGACATCCGCGGGGACTTGATCTTCGACGGATTCGAGCCACGGCCGAGCGCACCACACTGTCACGATGGGCATGATCTAGCTCTGCCGCCGGACAGCGCCCAGAGCGCCGCTCAGGTGTCCGCTCCGACCATTAGCTCGGAGCCGACTGCGCCAGTCGGGGACGAACGGTTGGACGCCGCCCCAGGAGCCGCAATCTCTACGGCGATAGAGCCGAATACCAGCCTAGTCCTTTGCGAGGCTTGTGACTCCAAGGTGTCGGACTCCTTTCCGGACTCCGAATCTTCCGCACCCCTTCCGATCGAACCTGATTGGGCTCCGATCATGGAGTTCACCGCCACGGACGTCTTTCAGCACTCGCCCTTTGGCGATATCCTCAATTCACTAAAGTCTCTCTCTTTGTTAGGAGAGCCCTGGCCGGACTATGGTCAGCAAGGTTGGGATGCGGACGACGAAGAAATTCGAAACCCACCCACCACCCACTTTGTAGCCACTATCGACAACCTAACCGACATGCTCGACTTCGACTCCGAAGACATCGACGGTATGGACGCCGATGAAGGAGACGACCAGAACTAGCACCTATAGGGCACTGGAAAGCCACCTCGTCATATGACATATACATGGTGGACACCCCCAAAGCAGGGGATGGCGATGAAAAAATGGAGGACGACACCTCCAAGAAGCAACCCAAGCGCCGACGTCAGCGGCGGCGCTCTAAATCCCGCCAAAGCAAAAACGGCGAGTCTGGCACTAGAGACAACAACACCCCGGACAGTGCCGAAGACAACCCCCTCCAGCAGGATTCAACACAGGAGGACGGAGGAGCCAGCCCTCATGAGAGAGCGGCAGACAGGGAGGTCGAGGACGACAATTATATGCCTCCCTCCAAAGATGAGGCAAGCCTCGACGATGAAGAATTCGTCGTGCCAGAGGATCCCGTCGAGAAAGAGCGTTTCAAACGCATGCTTATGGCCACGGCATGCAGCCTCAAGAAAAAACAGTAGCAGCTTAGAGCTGACCAAGACTTGCTAGCCGACAGATGGACTGAAGTCCTGGCGGCCGAAGAGTATAAACTCGAACGCCCCTCCAAGAGCTACCCAAAGCGCGGGCTGCTACCCCAACTAGAGGGGGAAGCAACTAAACCTACATCACCAGCGTACGATGCGCCCGATCGGCCACCCCGTGGCCGCGACAGAGAGGCCTTTCGGCCCTCAACTCAAGCCGCACCCCGGCGCCGCTCCAAAAATACCAGAGCACGGGGAAACGCAACAGACCTGTGAGACATATTGGAGGATAAGGCAAGGCAAACAAGATCGATCTACGGATCGCGTGGGCGCCCCACGTCACGTGACGATAACCGTCACGCCGGATATGATAAATACGGCCAGGCCGAACACAACAGACAAAGCTCATCCGAGCTACGTCGCGATATAGCCCAGTACAGGGGCGCCGCACACCCACTATGCTTCACAGACGAAGTAATGGATCATCAAATCCCCGAGGGTTTTAAACCCGTAAACATCGAATCATACGATGGCACAACAGATCCCGCGGTATGGATCGAGGATTATCTCCTTCATATCCACATGGCCCGTGGTGATGATCTACACGCCATCAAATACCTCCCGCTCAAGCTTAAAGGACCAGCTCGGCATTGGCTTAACAGCCTGCCAGCAGAGTCAATTAGTTGCTGGGAGGACCTGGAATCCGCATTCCTTGACAACTTCCAGGGCACTTATGTGCGACCACCAGACGCCGATGACCTAAGCCACATAATCCAGCAGCCAGAGGAATCGGCCAGACAATTCTGGACACGGTTCCTAACCAAGAAAAATCAAATAGTCGACTGTCCGGACGCAGAGGCCCTTGCAGCCTTCAGGCACAACATCCGAGACGAATGGCTTGCCCGGCACCTAGGACAGGAAAAGCCGAAATCTATGGCAGCCCTCACGACACTCATGACCCGCTTTTGCGCGGGAGAAGACAGCTGGCTAGCTCGTAGCAATAACATAACCAAGAGCCCTGGCAATTCGGATACCAAGGACAACAATGGCAGGTCACGTCGCAACAAGCACAAGCGCCGCATTAACGGCGACAATACTGAGGATACGGCAGTTAATGCCGGATTCAGAGGCTCTAAACCCGGTCAGCGGAAGAAGCCGTTCAAAAGAAACCCTCCGGGCCCATCCAGTTTAGACCGGATACTCGATCGCTCGTGCCAGATACACGGCACCCCCGAACAACCAGCCAACCACACCAACATGGATTCTTGGGTGTTCAACAGGCAGGCAAGTTAAGTGCCGAAACCAGAGACAAGGGGCTGCATAGCGATGACGAGGAGGAGCCCCAGCCGCCGAACAACAGAGGACAGAAGGGCTTCCCCCCCGCAAGTGCGGACGGTGAACATGATATACGCAACCCATATCCCCAAAAGGGAGCGGAAGCATGCTCTCAAGGACGTCTATGCGTTGGAGCCAGTCGCCCCAAAGTTCAACCCATGGTCCTCCTGCCCGATCACTTTTGATCGAAGGGACCACCCCACTAGCATCCGTCACGGCGGATTTGCCGCATTGGTCCTAGACCCAATCATTGACGGATTTCACGTCACTAGAGTCCTCATGGACGGCGGCAGCAGCCTGAACCTGCTTTATCAGGATACAGTGCGAAAAATGGGTATAGATCCCTCAAGGATTAAACCCACAAAGACAACCTTTAAAGGCGTCATACCAGGTGTAGAAGCCAGCTGTACAGGTTCGGTTACACTCGAAGTGGTCTTCGGATCCCCGGATAATTTCTAAAGCGAAGAGTTAGTCTTCGACATAGTCCCATTCCGCAGTGGCTATCACGCCCTGCTCGGACGAACCGCATTCGCAAAATTCAATGCGGTGCTGCACTACGCATATCTCAAGCTCAAGATGCCAGGCCCTCGCGGAGTCATTACGGTCAATGGAAACACCGAATGCTCTCTCCAAACGGAGGAGCACACGGCGTCCCTGATGGCGGAAGTACAAAGTAGCCTCTCAAGGCAATTCTCCAATCCGGGTGTTAAACGTCCAAACAATGTCAAGCGCGCCCGAAGTAACCTACAACAAAACCGGTTGGCACGTTCCCGGCAAGCATAGCAGTGCGGCCCCAACCCCAGCCCTCGCCAGATGGCGATAGCGGTACCACGCGTACATAATTACGCTTTGGAAATACCATGGGCATAAGGGGAGGGGCACAACCACGTCACGCCCAGAATGCGGCTCAACCGCACTAGGGGTTCCCTATTCTGATGTTTCCTTTATATATATATATATATATATATATATATATATATATATATATACTTTCAGGACCCAACTATCCGGAAGGCCTGTCCGGCAATACACTCGCTGAACACACGATGCAACAGCCAGGGACACAACAAGCCACGTCAAATGTCCAGGTGGTTCTATAATGAGTTAAATACCTGTTTTACTTAAAATCTCACAGCTTGCCCCTGGGGGGGTGGGACATGTCAAATAACCCCATCTCTTGCTTATCGCACTATTTGTATCGTTCTGCTTTCATAGCAGCCCTTTTTAATAAACAATACATAGCTCTTATCTATTATTGTATTCATTTATTTTTTATGTTCAGTCATGACATTATGCAACCGTACACTTTGGTACGGCCAATACACCAGGGGCTTCAGCACCCCATAATACGGTGTGAGAAGACCGAACACTCTCATGCGTGCGGCACCCCGAACTTATAGCACTATATGCATCGGCTCCGAATCATTTCTTGGGTCAATAGTTGGGTTTGCCCGGCTCCCATGTTTTGGTACCTTATGTTCCGCAATGTTGGCTAAGGTAGCGCTGGGAGAACTACTGCGATTGTGCCTCAGTTGAGCTGGATTAACACCTCAGTAGAGAAAGCTAAAACTGACCGTCATGATAGTGCGAGAGACCGCTCGCTGTTCGCGAGGTTTTTCGAGTCCCTAAAGACTTATGCCGCTTAGAGCGAGGAGCCGGATTTATCTGGCCTAGGCATGGATAGCGCCCCGAACTCGATCTTCCGAATACTAGGGGCTTCGCCGAAATTTAAAATTATAGAATTCTATGGCTAAGTGAGAGTGATAAAGCATTATAAGTCCGATGGCCTTGTTCATTGTGCTGAGCACCTCCCTAGATGGACCCAAGAATGGGAACAAGAGCGCTCAGGTTTATCCCGAACACCCCAGCACTCGTGGCATGGGGGTAGAAGCCGACGACTTGCATCTCTCAGATTTCATAAACGGCCGCACAGAAGGTAATATTTTAAATTCAAAAAGCGTTGCTTAGCGCATATGAACAAGTTTTCAGCGCACAGGATAAATACGAGCGACTTTACTCAAAAATTACATCCATGGTACATTCCTCCGCCACAAGACAGGCACCCTTCAGGACACCCTCATAATACATCTCGGGCTTGCGATGCTCCTTCCCCTCCGGCGGCCCATCCTTCACCAGCTTCTCAGCATCCAACTTGCCCCAATGCACTTTAGCACGGGCAAAAGCCCTACGGGCGCCCTCGATACACACGGAACGCTTGATGACTTCAAGCCATGGACAGGCATCAACCAGCCGCCGCACCAGCCCAAAGTAGCTCAAAGGCATGACCTCACCAGGCCACAGCCGGCCTATCAGGCCCTTCATGGCCTATTCGGCTACCTTATGAAGCTCGACCAGCTGCTTCAGCCGGTCGCTCAAGGGCACCGGGTGTTCGGCCTCAGCATACTGGGCCCAGAACACCTTCTCCGTCGAGCTTCCTCCGGTAGAATGCGGCGGCATCGGATACACTGCGGGGCAGATCTGCGAACGCTCCTGGAGAACTCCGGATGCGGGTAAGTAACAGGTAATTTACTTTCACATGCTTGCTTTGCATAAAGAATGCCTTACCCGCCGCAATATTTTTCATCGCCTTAATCTCCTGGAGGGCTTTTTGGGCTTCGGCCTTGGCAGATTTGGTGCTTTCAAGTGCCGAGGCAAGCTCGGACTCTCGAGTCTTCGAGTCAAGCTCTAACCTCTCATGTTTTTTCACAAGAGCATCGAGATCTTGCCGCACCTCCGCCGCCTGTGCCTCTTGCTTCTCTCGCTCTAAGCGCTCCATGGCCGCATTGTCTTTGGCCTTGGAAAGCGCTTCCTTCAGGGTTGCCACCTGAGTTGTGGCCCCTGCAACATTCACGTCAGTCATGTCATTATTTTCAACCAGGTATTTCTATATACATTTACATATGGTATCACATACCCTCCTTGTCCTCGAGATGCTTCTTGGCACGGCCGAGCTTATTCTCGGACCGCTCGAGGTTCTGCTTCAATGTGTCGACCTCCGCAGTCAGTGCGGCAGAGGTCAGCAGCGCAGCCTGCATTCGCATATTGACATATTTATATTAGACTCTTGCGTATATCTTTTTAGATCCTCAGTCTGGCTTTTATTTTGGAACACCAAACTGAGCATCAGGGGCTACTATCTATGCGGTAACATTTTTATATGTTTTGAATACATACCTCAAAGCATGTTAGCAGGCTGGTACAGGCTTCTGTCAGCTCGCTCTTGGCGGACTGAACCTTCTGAATCACCGCACTCATAACAGTGCGGTGCTCCTCGTCAATGGAGGCACCATTAAGCACCTCCAACAAATTGTCCGGCGTCTCCGGTTGGACGGAGGCCGCCGGCATCGTAGGCATGCCTTTCTTGCGAAGGCGCCGTCTACCGGACTCTGGAACCGTTGTTGGTTCCGGAGCGGTGTCCGGCCCAGGGCCGGACTTAGATCCCTCTGGGGATTTACCCCCTTTGGGCCTGGAGTCCGGGAGGTCGCCTTGCGGCGCCTCCAGGACCACCTCCTCCTGGTTTAGTCCCTTTTGGGACTCCACCTCGGCGTCGTCCATAGGGAGAGGGGAGGAGGCCGTCGAAAGTGAAGCACTATTCATGTCCTACGAATCCAGGGAGCCGCTCGACGAATTGCCGAGCTGAGCCTTGGGTGGACTGCATGATTGAATTCGGCGTCAAAAGGTACCATACATTAGAGGAGCGCCATGAGTTATTCTGGTATCTGGATACTTAAGATTTTGCCAGGGGCTTGACCCTGGATGGCCATTCCTCCCCGCCGTCTTCGACATCGGAGGCGTAGTCCGGCAGAAGGGTCCTCCCCTTCTTGGACCCTCCGGCCTCCCCAGTTGGGGCGGCCTTCCCTTTCTTTCCTCCCCCCGTTGGAGGGGGAGAGGCTTCTTCTTCCTCCTCCTCGTCTTCGGAGGCGGAGGGCGCTTCGGGGTCGTCGGGCAATGAATCCGACACCACCAGGCGTCGGGAAGTCTTTCGAGTCCCCGTGGCCTTCTTCTTGGCCCTCTTCTCTGGCACCACGTGGGGTGCCGGAACCAGCAGCTTTGTCAAACGTGCGTCTGCTGGGCCTTCGGGCTTCCAGTCCTGTCAAAGGAGCAGGAGTTTAGATCCTACATGGAGTCAAACTATGAAAATCAAGTGTCCCGTGGAGGACTAAAAGCAAGCTTACTTCGGTGGCTTGGCGCTTGGCGCAGAATCCGCGATCCTCGGTGACGGGAGGGGAGACCTCGGAGCTCTTGAATAGCACCTTCCAGGCGTCCTCGTGCTTTGTGTCAAAGAGCCAGGACAGAGTCTAGTGCTGGGTCGGGTCGAACTCCAACAAATTGAAGGCCCGTCGTTGACACGGAAGGATCCGGCGGAAGAGCATGACCTGGACTAAGTGGACAAGCTTAACCTTCTTGTTCACCAGGTCTTGGATGCAGGTTTGGAGTCCAGTCACCTCTTCCGGACTACCCCACAACATGCCCGTCTCTTTCCAAGATGTGAGCCGTGTGGGGACGCCAGATCGGAATTCGGGGGCCGCTGCCCATTCAGGGTCACGCGGCTCGGTGATATAGAACCACCCCGACTGCCACCCTTTGATGGTATCTACGAAGGCGCCCTCGAGCCATGTAACGTTGGCTATCCTTCCCACCATGGCGCCTCCGCACTCCGCTTGGCGGCCGCCCACGACCTTCGGCTTGACGCTGAAGATCTTCAGCCATAGGCCAAAGTGAGGCTGGATGCGGAGGAAGGCCTCACATACAACGATGAACGCCGAGATGTTGAGGATGAAGTTCGGGGCCAGATCGTGGAAGTCCAGACCGTAGTAGAACATGAGCTCCCGGACGAATGGGTGAAGAGGAAAGCCCAGTCCGCGGAGGAAATGGGGGAGAAACACGACCCTCTCATGGGGCCTAGGGGTGGGGATGAGCTGCCCCTCATCTGGAAGCCGGTGCGCGATGTCGTCAGACAAGTATCCGGCCTTCCTCAACTTTTTGATTTGCCCCTCCGTGACGGAGGAGGCCATCCATCTACCTCCCGCTCCGGACATGATTGGAGAAGGTTGAGGTGGGAAGTGCAGACTTGGGCGTTGGAGCTCGAGTGCGCAGGAATGGATAAGCAAAGGAGGAAGAAGGCGTAAATGGAAAGGGTGGGTCCATATCCCCTTATATGGGCGGCCGAAACAATAAGCCCCCACCATCCTAATAAAAACTCGCTTATCTTGCAAGCGCCGCAGTTAATGGCGCGGTTGGGTTACCCACGCCCGTATTGATGTGAATCCCGGAATAAGGGGACACGATCTCTGCTTTGACAAGACGAACCGCCTCGCTAAACGCACTAAGGTGGAACAGTAAAACGATTCGTAAAGGCTTGGCCGTGACGTGATGTCACACTACGAAATACGTCAGCAGATTAGATTTGTGCAGATATTATTCTCTCTACGGTGGTATGTGGAACTTATTTTGCAAAGCCGGACACTATCCTTGTGTTCAACATCTTCTATGAAATATTCGAAGGAGGAACCCGCCTTGCAATGCTGAAGACAATTTGCGCGCCGGACTCGTCGTCATTGAAGCCTGGTTCAGGGGCTACTGAGGGAGTCCTGGATTAGGGGTGTCCGGATGGCCAGACAATGACCTTTGGCCGGACTCCCGGACTATGAAGATACAAGATTGAAGACTTCGTCCCATGTCCAGATAGGACTTTCCTTGGCGTGGAAGGCAAGCTTGGCGATTCGATATGATGATCTCCTCCCATTGTAACCAACTCTGTGTAACCCTAGCCCTCTCCGGTGTCTATATAAACCGGAGAGTTTTAGTCCGTAGGACGAACAACAATCATACCATAGGCTAGCTTCTAGGGTTTAGCCTCTCTGATCTCGTGGTAGATCAACTCTTGTACTACCCATATCATCAATATTAATCAAGCAGGAGTAGGGTTATACCTCCATCGAGAGGGCCCGAACCTGGGTAAAAGCATCGTGTCCCTTGTATCCTGTTACCATCCACCTAGACGCATAGTTCAGGACCCCCTACCCGAGATCCGCCGGTTTTGACACTGACACCAACCATAGCATTAAAGTATCAAGTCCTCTTTATTCCCACATGCCATGACCCACTTATCCGTGTTTGTGTTTCAGTCACTCATGCAACATAGATGATAAGCAAACCATGAACATATTGCAACACCCTACAGCGGGAATCCCTCATGCTTGCGCGACATGGAGAGCACCATAGGACAGCAACATAACCACAAGCAAATTAAACCAATAATAGCAATTCACCAATTACCGATAGGACAATGAAAGTCTACTCAGACATCATAGGATGGCAACACATCATTGGATAATAATATGAAGCATAAAGCACCATCTTCAAGTAGAGGGTACAGTGGGTTGCGGGAGAGGGGACCGCTGATATAGAAGGGGGTAGGTGATGGAAATGTTGGTGAAGATGGCGTAGGTGTTGGTGTAGATCGCGGTGATGATGATGGCCCCCAGCGGTGTTCCGGCGCCACTGGAAGCGAGGGGGGAGAGCCTCCCTCCTTATTATTCTTCCTTGACCTTCTCCCTAGATGAGAGAAGGGTTTCCCCTTTGGTCCATGGTCTCCATGGTGTCGGAGGGGCGAGAGTCCCTCCGAGATTGGATCTGTCTCTCTGTCTCTCTCTGTTTCTGCCTCTCAGATTCAGCCCTTTCACTGTTTCTTATATATCCGGAGATCCATAACTCCGATTTGATTGAAACCTTCGCCAAGATTTTTCTCCAAAAATTAGCTTTCTTGCGGCAAAATAAGAGCATCAACCGCCTTACGGGGTGCCCATGAGGGTCAGGGGCACGCCCCCTGCCTCGTGGCCCCCTCGGGCACCATCTCGCGTTAATTTTTCTTCTCAAAAATCATAAATATTCCAAAAATATTCTCTGTCCGTTTTTATCCCATTTGGACTCTGTTTGATATGGGGTTTCTGCGAAACATAAAACATGCAACAAACAGGAACTGGCACTAGGCACTGGATCAATATGTTAGTCCCAAGAATAGTATAAAAAGTTGCCAAAACTATATGAAAGTTGAATAATATTGGCATGGAACAATCAAAAATTATAGATACAACGGAGACATATCAGACGCCGGCGTACATAGAAGGTGTCTTGCCGGGTCCTTTTGTCATGAGAACGTTCGTCGACCCTGCATGGGCTCCACGGAAGCGGAGAAGCCCCCTTCCACCACTGAAGCATATACCTCCAGGGCTCCCGGCAGTCCGGTGATCGTGCTGCCGGACATGAGGAACACAAATGGATCGGCGGGCGACTATTTAGGCTAGGTATCATATACCTGTGCTGTCCAGAACTAGCACCGCGTAGTTCATTTGAATGTAATGAAATCCGTCATGTTTGTATGAAAATCCAGTATTTTATACAATTTCCGTCATTGTGTATATGAAATATCGCTATGTTTGCATGAATTTTGTCTGTTTGGTTGAGTTGCTGTCATAATGTGTGTGGCTATGGTTGGATGGCGTAATTTACGGGTCGTCGGTCGGTCTGCGGCCGGCTCGGGCGGCGTGGTGGGACAAAAAAAGCACAGCTCATGCGAGCTCGTCTCCAACGTGCGTGTTGGAGGATGCATGAGCACCTGAGCCATTCCTCGTTCATCGGTGGCAAAGGCACCGGTGGACAAAAGGGTCGCCAATATTTTGCCTACCCCGGGCAAGATCCAAATAGCCCCTCCCAGCAGATTCAAATCCCTCGTTCACCGTGAAATTTTGCAATGTGTTGTTTTCATGGACTAGCAAGATGCCTGTGCATTGCACGGAACATCAAGATGCATTTTTTTTACAAAACACTTGTTGTCATTGACCCATGCAGGAGTAATCCCATGTGTAAAAACTAATGATATCTTGAGAATTTTATCGGAAAAATGGTATCTCGAGAATTTTATCGGAAAAATGGTACTCCCTCCATTTTTGTATACAAGGCCCTTGCATTGTAATTTTGATAGTGGCCTTGTATATAAAAATGGAGGGAGAAAGATGAGAGATAAGGTGAGGAGGAGTGGGGCGTGGTGGTGACTGGTGGTCGTACTCGGCGGAGGCATGGGGATGGACGGCACATTATGTCTCGTTTTGTATCTCTCTCACACACACACGTAGGTGGGGGAAGTGCACGAAGAGAAGAGGTGCACGCACGATGCACGTACTCCCGTCTCTTTCCCAACCACACCCACGTGGGTACACGGTGGAGCTCATTTATGTATAAAAAGGCATCCCACGTGGTAATTTGACACGTGTACTGGTTGTCCACTTGATGGAGGGAGGATCGTCTACCACGGGTGAACAACCAAATTACGACTTTACACGTTATGTTAAAAAAAAGGCAAACCATGTGGGGTCTACCTTAGAGGCAAGGATCTATACACTGGAGTACTTTTGTTGTGTCCCGTCAACTCGCAGAATGAGGAGAAGCTTCCTTAGTACGCCGTCTCCCCCGCCAACGGGCGCGGTGGCTCGCAGGTTGAGGTGAAGCTTGCTTACTAGTACGCCTTACGCCCACTCCCTCGCCCACGCACGTGGTGGCTCACGGGACGAGGAGAAAATTTTACTACTCCCTTCGTTTACTCCTCGTCCCTACCTTGGTTAGAAAGCTTATCATATTGTTTGGAATATATGTCCTTCAGTACTCCCTCCATTTACTTACACAAGGCCACTATAAAAAAATACATTTTGCATCTATACAAGGCCACAAATAGTAATCGAGACAAAAGTTACTACTCCCTCCTTTCTAGTTTATGGCTCAATTTCAAAATCTCTCCAACCAAGGTAGACGGTGAGTGGTGGAATTAATTTCATAGTCTGCATAAGTAATTAATACGCTCGTTTTTCTCAAGAAGTTATGTTTACCGAGGCATTAATTAGAACGAATGCATGCATGACCACTAAATTTCCATGAACTTCTACATGAATTGGTGAGTTTTCTCTTGACACTGCTTGCATCGGGTGATTTAACGCACCTCGAAATCCAACATGTGATGGCACTACTACTAGTAGTAGAATTGAGACTTATAAAATAGAAAAATGATTTTTTTAGATGAGCCCTATAAACCGGAACGAAAGTGCTACATAGACGATGGATGTGTGCATGACTCTGGGTCAATGGGCAGTCCAGCCGCTGATATGTGCTGGATAGTATGCATGAATGGCTTGGTATGTGTTTTCGTGCACAAGTTGTCCGCACGGTGTCGTGTGTATAGCATCACTGAAACCAGAAAGGATGGAGTAGTACGTAGTACTACCTCCATAGTGGGAACGTACTCCGTAAAATCAGTTTTTCCCAAAACTAAGTCGCTCAACCTTTATTTGCTTGTTTCCCTTCCTGCCTCCTTGCCTCGAACAGACTATGCCAAACTCCCCTGCCTGCTACGCGGGAAAAGACCCGCCCTCGCCTTTTTTAGTCCGGATTTGTATCGATGGATCATGCGAAGCAGCAAAAACCAAACCGTGTCTGGTACTCCTCCGTCGATGCTCGCTTTCATGAATTATGTACTTCCTCTCGCCGACATGTGGGACATATAGCAACCGGGTCGACGTGTCATGCACCAAATAATAGTGCAGAACAGCAGGGGGACGCACCCCAGTCGTACCACCCCAATAGTAGTAGTGAGCAATGAGACGTCAAATCACAATGCCGCACCTTCCCAGACGGACGAAGCAACCATTATTTCACACTTTGGTTCGCCATCATCTCCTTCAAGAAAACCACGTAGTATTGCTTCTGCCTCAAGAGGGACACGTGCATCACCTTGGTACATTATGACATGTGGGACCGCATGACAAGCCATGCTCCCCCGCCCATCGCTCAGCAAAATCACCTCATTTTTACTACTTCATCTGCATCAGTTTACATGGAATGCATGTCGTTCTAGGTTGAGAATTTAACTGGCTATATATGTGATGCACAGTATATGTTTACAAACTACATCCGCTTAAGAATCCAATGATATACTTTTTGTGACATAGTAACTCATATTTAGTTAGTCAAATGGATGACCTAGAACTGTGTGCATGCCCTATAAACCAAGACGGATAAGGTAGTATGGTACATATCTTTTTAGATCAATATAGTCGGGATTCACAAAGGAGCAAAACCAAGTGGTAGGCTGCTCTTGTCGTGTTGGCGTAGCAACTCAAGCAGGGTCAGTCCGCACATGAAATGGCGACACACTTAACAGGACCGCTTTGGGCGACATGTGGATCATCCACCGTCTTGTTCCACGTGCAATGCACCAAATTATAGTTTGGAGCAGCGGTTAGAATTGGAGGCACCCCGGTCGTAGCACCGCAGTAGTAGTAAATGAGCGATGAGGGGTCAAATCACAAAGCCCCACCTTTCCCGCATTAAGCTGGACGGACGAAGCAACCATCATTTCACTCTAGGGCGCAAGAGCATAAAGAAAATAGAAAACCAATGATGTGTGCGGCAGCTACCTAGGGCACCCTAGGGTAGGGGCCTCCACTACAAATCCTTTTTTTTGAAAGCACCTCCACTACAAATCGGGTTCTCCCTCGTCCTCTTGAAGAAAACCGATGATGCGTGCGGCGGTAGGGTTTTTAGGAGTACTACGGCATGCGGGGCCACGTCGTAGTAAATGGGAGAGGGATTGAGTTCGATTCGATGCCTTAATATGTGTGGGCCGCCTGGTTTTACGGGAACGAGGCAACATTTTGGGTTCGGGGACCAGTGGAGATATACGTACAAAAAATTGTGGACATAGGTTCGACCGAAAGGCAATGATGCATGGGCCCTGCATTTTGATATACCCGCGGCCACGTGAAATTTGCTACTCTAGTCAAAACTAGTAGGTACACATGCATCGAACGCATGAGATTTGGAAACTAAATTATGAATAAATACACACTATAGCATGTAAAGCTTTGAGTCATATATGCATGATGTAGATGTTCGTTTAGTTCTTATAGTTAATCTCATTCAAAATCAATTAGTTTTATAAAAATATTAAGATTCATGGGGTTGTGCATTGTAAAGCATAAAGTAAAAAACAAATAATGGCAATTCATTTAGAAAAAAAAGTTTGGGCAATTATGATACAGAAGATTCTAGAACAAAGGAGAAGTGCTTGTGTTTTGAGGTTTGTGCATTATGCTTAAGTTCAATCATGGAGTCTTCTAAACTGTACATGTGGCAGAATCTGGTGGAATGTTGATGATATCCAACGGCCAGTAGTGCTCGGATTTGCCATCTCTGCACTATCGGATTAGCTTCATCCAGTGACTATCTTTCAAAGTTATTCGCACACTTTATAGTTCTTGTGCCATAGTTGCATGTCTTGGAAAAAAGCTACTAGTGGGTTGTACTAGCTATTTAGGAATAGAAGATGTATACATGGAAGTTGTAGGGAAAGAGATGACATGGAGTATCTCAATTCCTATGAGTAGGGATTTGAAAAGAGATGTCATTTGGTTCACATCATAGGAACTTTTCTATTGAATCTAGAGATTACATGTATCTCAATTCCTATGAGGAGGAATTAGAAAAGAGATGTCATTTGGTTCACATCATAGGAACTTTTCTATTGAATCTATGCTAATGTTTATTTTCCTTTGAAATTATGGGAGTATAGGAATCCATTCATATGAACCAAGTGGCTCTAAAGCTATAAAAATGATATCATGTTTATTTCCTTTGAAATGTGGAGTATATGAATCTATTCCTATGAACCAATTGGCTCTAAAGGAAAAAATCCTATAAAAATCATATCATATAGAGTTCCTATGATATTCCTCCACACCAAAGGATGGTTGAAATTGTTGCAGGTGATACGATGGTATTTCTTTGTAGACTCCTCCCCCGTCTTTATAGTTACCTTTCGAAGATGAATGAAATGATATATACTGGGTATTCTATATGTGCATTTTGGTACACGAAAACTCGGTAAAAGTTTGCGAGGTTCGAATTTTCAATAAAGCTATATGCACAACATTTTGGAACGGAGGGAGCATACGGCAGTTGCTAACACTCATGTGTAAGATTTGTGGGTAGGAGGAGTGATTGTTCTGTTAAATGACATGGCAAAACTGACACTGTCGGATGCCAAACTAACGGTTCTTACGGTGTTCGTCGGGAAAAGGCTTGTGGCGAACATTTGTCAGATAATGATTTACGGACACATGTATTGCATTGATACGTGCCCCCTCTCTCTCACGAATACACACACCCTCATGAGTCACGACTCTCCCGAGTCCTCTCGCACCCACCGTCTATCTGCAGGTAGACATTACACACATATGTGCTCTTCACACCCTACCCTCAGAACTTCTAAAAACCAAAAGACGTCACACACATTTTATTTTAGCTCACATGTCACACACTTATACTACTACTCTTGTGGCGAAGGTTCTTTGGGCATAGTATATTGTACTCTCATGAAGAAAAGCGGTCCACACACGCACTAGTTCTCTCACACCCACTCGCGGGTACACGTAGGAGCGCATTTTTTTAAGCTGGTGCAACAAAATCACTCCACTATATATATGTAAGCAGGAGTCTTAGCGCTTGCTTTACTAGGGTTCCTCTCTTTCACTCTCTCATGCTCTCCGGATCTAAGCAAGACATAGGTGTCCACACTCTCTCTCTCTACTCATGGCTGGTCACAAATCCGGCCGGACCACCGACTAGGGCAGGGGTGTAGGTGCATCATTCACGATGTCGTCGGCGGCGAGGGAGGAGACCAACGGCTGCCCGCGCGTCCCGATCAGCGGCCATGCCGTTCTCTCTGAGAGAGCGCTGGCTCGGGAGGGCCTCTGACCCCTTCTTCCTCCCTGTGGTATTGTGGCCAAGATGCGGCCTCCCGACACCGTCTTTGCCACATGCCGACGACCCTCAGGTATATATTCCTTCGAAACCTGCCTTGCTCTACTGCCCCAGCTCCCCACTTGGCTGTGTGTGTATCTTTTTCTGCTTCCGTTCATTGTTCCAAACCCACCTAGACTTTTAATATTATTAGAGGTAAAGCTAGTTCATACAGTCGACTCTAAGAGTTGGTTCAAACAAGGAAGAAAGTGGGAAAGTTGTAGCATGAATCTAGGACTTGGTTCTAAGAGGAAACGAGGGAAAGTAGAAGATACTGGCCACCCAACCAGTCTCTTGGTTGAAAAGGAGAAGAAAGCACGGTGGATGGCGAAGGGTGGGGGAAGTGTACCTGTCTCTTGGTTGAAAAAGGAAAGAAAGTGAGGGGTGTTGGGGGACAATGCAAATGAGAATGAGCAGGTCTAGAATTCATGTGCTCACATAGGAAAATGTTGCCGAGGAGATAAATAATGGGACAAATTCAGACATGCTACCTGAGTGTTTGCCGCTCTCGACAACCACATCTACCTCACCACTTTATGCCCCTGCTGTCCCTACGCCCATATCGCTACCGTTAAGTAAAATCACCTGAAGCATTAAGCAATGCCACCTAATGCCACTATAAGTAATGGTCTAGTGCCATCGATAAATTGAAGCAATGCCACCACAATTTTATGAAGTGCTTCCGTCTTGCTTTATTTCACATGAATTGTGTTTTTGCAGTTACACTTAAATCTCACACCACTAACATTGCTTCATCCTAGTGGAACTGCACAAATTTGATTGCACATTTACTGGCCATGTGCTACTCTCATGACAGTAATACTAATGCTATTGTTCTGCATGTTAATCTAGTTGCAGTGTTGATGTGATGTGATGCTACTTACTTAAGGGCACTTTCATACTGTCAATCTAGTGCCAATTATAACACAATAGATGATGTTGTTAATCATACGCCACTGCAAATATCTGTCATTGTTTAAATAACCGTATTTCGTATTTGCGCAAACAGGGATGTCTGTCTCCATATCGTTTCTATCTGCGCAATCAAAAGTACACACCTCAGTTCTAGTACAACTACACAAAATGAGCTGGCTATTCCTAGATGTCTTCCTCTAACCACCAGTGTTCCAGGTATTCCTACATTGATAGTAACTAGGTAGAATGACCAACGCAATCTAAAAGAAGCTGATTCGTACGTTTTACTTTTTGATTGCAGTGCAGGGACGAGTGAAAACAACTGTAGCGTAGTCCAGAATGCACTTTCTACCAATTCATCCATGGACCGAGGACTAGCTGGCACGGCTGCACAGTGGTTTTTTGTACAGGTGCGCAGACAAGAGGCATTGCGGTCTGCTTATTTCTGCAAATAGCGGTGCTTAAATTTAGTGGAATGCACAAGAATTTCAGCTGGTTAGTACATTGCATGGTTTAGTTCAGCATTCTAGCTGAGAACACAATTATAATTGGTTATTCTGGAATGAGAGAACCTAACCCTAGATGGTGGCAACAAGAAAAAACCAAAGTGAACTCCAGGAAATTTAAGCCTGTCGGGAGGCCCTTTGCTCACAGAAGCCTTGCTTGTTTTTTCCTGATTTATAAACCTTCTCACAACTTTGTCTTTTGCTGTGAACTAGTATATGTTTGTTATGTTCTATGAATCATTGAGATGTATAAAATTGCTTAACTTATGATTTTCAAGTTTTTTATGAAGCCGAGTTTAATGTGAGTGTTCCACATGAACGCTGGACTAGCGTGTGAATGTTTGGAATTTACATTGTGGCCTCAGTTAACTGCATTAACCACTGTAATAAGATACATAGTTGCTTATATGTTAGATAGTAGATTGTTGATTGTTAGCTGGTCGATAGCCTAGTATTGAAGCGAGCTGAGCCAATGTGCCGTGTTTTGCACAACTGCTTACAAGTGGGGTAGCACCAGCGGTGTTTACAAGTACTTATGTATATGTCAGCGCACAGTTCTCGTGAGTACTCTATTTCATCAAACACACACTGCTCGTATGATAAACCGTGACAACTTATGTCTTACCATGCCATATTCACGAAAAACTAGTGAGGACGTATCTGTTTCGGTAACAATTACTATGGTTCTCACATGATTCACGGGCACACAAAAGTAGCAGTAGTTCCCATAGACGGATTCAAACAGAGTACTAGCCCCAGAGGGCTCGGTAACAGGCAAGGTTCGGATAATTAGACACAATCCAAACTACTATTAAACGCTAGCTGGGGCAACTATTTCATGCCTCAATCTAATTTGGGCTGGACACAAGACGGACCTTGCCACGAACATCATCGAGGATGTCCGGTAGCAGCTCAATGTTGTGAACCTTCATGAAGATAACCTTGTGGCATTGCCACTCATAAACTTGTTTGTGGAGGCATGCAACGCATCTTCCTACGTAAGCTTGACAAGAATGGTATGCCTCACAAATGAAGGAGTAGCTTTGAACTTCTTGTGCTTCAGTACACCCTGGACAACACGCCTGACAACAGTGAGGCTAGAATACAACTCGACATCGGTATAAGCACAAATGGCTTCCAGGATCCAACAGCCTAAGAACTCTATTTTCCCAGTGCATATATTCAGGTCATTCGCCTCATAGCGAGTGACATGTACAACCACATAATCCTTGTCTACATCAGGGCTCTAACTGAAACAGAAACAAATTCGGAATTACTTTCCAGTATAAGAAACACTAGTTATTTAAACCACTATGTATAGCATGGCATCAAACCTAATAAAATTTTGAATTCCACATACTTAGATGAAAAACCACAATCGTGATCGACAAAGAAGAAAAACACCTTGGGCAGCTCAATGGGGGGGCATCCTCAAAGGGGGAAAACTTCTCCTGAAGTGCCACGGGGGTTGTAACCTCAAACGGGGTGTTGACCATCTCAGTAGTGGCCGTGAGTGTATCTGGGGTTGGCTTGGTGGTTGCCTCCATCTTCTTGGAGCCCTCTGTCTCGTGGGGATCATCCTCCCGCGTCTACTCCAATATCGGCAGATCTTTGCCTGTTTCTCCTTGGTTCATCATGAAACTGACGAATACTAGGAGACCACCGAAAGGAAAACACAATCGCAGTGACAATGAAACAAAAAAGAGAGTGAGGGTCGGTTACTGCTTTGCATAAGTTTTTTTTTCTCTGAATGAAAATATACCAACATCACGGATCCGCTTACCTTCCCTTCGTTGGAAGAGGAGAACAGTTGCATATGTGAGTGTTGCCTTTCTTGAATACGGTGAGGGAGAAGGGGATTCAGAGAAGAGTGAAATGATGGTTTCTTCGTCCGTCAAACTTAGACTGCGGGGAGGTGGGGTTTTGTGATACGACAGCTCGTTACTGCCACGCTATGACCGGTGTGACTCTCCACCTGCATACTGCCTTCTAATTTGGTGGATGGCATTTGGGCCCGTGCGCTGCATGGCCCGCATGTCGGTGAACAAAAGTATAATGGCATTTAGTAGAGGGAGATGTTTCGATGACCTAGGAGGAGCCAAAAGTGGTAGTGTATCCACTGTACTAGTAGCAATTGTTTTTCTGGGTAGCTATAGAGTGTCTCCACTGTACTAGTAGTAATTGTTTCTCTAGGTCGAAGACAAAACAGCCCATCCACCCTAGTAAATAGTAAAATCAATTCAAAAGCCCATATATTTACTTAATGAGAGACGCTACCCACACCCAGCACACCACCCCCCAAAAAAACCTGGGTGCTCTTCTTCCTCCTCACTCCCACCCACCTCACGTCAGCTCGCTCCACTCGTACCCCCAAATTCCTCACCTCATTCCTACAGAAAACCCCAATTCCCCTTCTTCCTCACTACTACAGAAAAACCCCACCTCCCCTTCTTCTTCACTCGCACTACAACTAGGTTGGTCATTCGTTACTTTGCTCAAATCCATGAGCGTAACGCGACGCCCTCGAGGAAAATGGAGTTGGCTGACCCTAGCACGAAGAAGATGAGGCTCCCGCCAGTGGCGACGCCTGTTGTAGATCCCGCACCCGACAGCGCGGGGAGAAGCGGCGATCCCTTAGAATCTCGGGTGGACCGCATCAGTGATCTCCCAGACACCATCCTTGGGGAGATCATCTCACTTCTCCCCACCAAGGATTGCTACCGCACCCAAGTCCTTCAATTCAGTGGCGCCCTCTATGGCACGTTGTGCCCCTTAATCTTGACTGTCATCAGCTATCTCTCCTCAATGATTTTGAAATCCCCAGAGCCATCATCTCCTCCCACTAGGGCTCCATTCAAAGCCTCTGCATCCCGTCATGCTACCTGAGCAAGCATACCATGCCCTGCACGGTGGACTCCTGGCTGAAATCCCCTCAATTCATAGAACTACAGATGCTTGAGTTCTACTATTCCCCTGGAAATCACCTACCAGATACCGAACCCCATGTACTTGTGCCCTCAGCACCGATGTCCATCTCGCGGTTTTCCTCCTCTCTCCACACCGCCACCTTTGTGCAGTGCTACCTACCAGACAATCTGGTACTAAACCTTCGACTCCCATTTCTCAAGAAACTTTCACTTGTGCGTGTTCGTATATCGGAGGCCACATTGCACAGCATCATCCACTCCAGCTGCCCTGACCTGGAGTGCTTGGTGCTTGTTTTCACAGTTAGAATCGGTTGTCTCCAAATAAAGTCGCCTAACCTTGTAAGAATTGGAATTTATTTTGACGGAAGGCAGTTCATCATCCAAGATGCCCCTTCACTTCAAAGGTTGAGCCTTGATTCTAGTTATTCACCGTTGCAAATAACCGTCCTCTCTGTGCCTAAACCAAAGACCTTGGGTGTAATACGAGATCTTTGTGCTCATTTCAATATGGTGTTTGGCTCCATAGTTCTTCAGGTACTTTATATTATCATCTACACTTGTAACCATAAGCTACATTTTAAATTTCTACGCATAAGTTATATATCATCTTAGATTACACATTTTGTACTAATATTATGTTCTATGCTCAATGAATAGTTTCTCCATCGATGGCCTATCAATGGTGCTGGATTCTGTCAAGATCTTATATATCCAAATGAATAGTTTTGATCTGAACAAGATTATTGGCTTGCTGCAATGCTTTCCATGTATGGAGAAGTTGTATATAAAGGTGATAATTTCACGCACATTGGAAGCCCACATATAGTGTACTAGAATTAACCGTTCAGCTGTTGCTCTTTCAACACTCTTTTTTAGACCTTAACTGTTTTCAATCTTCATGTCTATTTAGGCAACAGGAAGGGGTAAGAAAGTTATAACCAATCGGTGGACTCATAAGCACCGGGATTTTCTCAGTTCTGATGGCATTCGATTGAAGACAATAATGCTAGAACGATATGTAGCCAACTGTGCAAACACTAGATTTGTCACATTCTTCCTTCCGAATGCGAGGTTACTATTGTCCATCAGGCTTAAGTTTATCAGCAGCATGATTTTGATGGATGGGTATGTCGTAGAGCAAAAAAGGAGTTTCAGGTGGGCAAAAGAGCTTCTGAACATGCTGAGCTTCTATTTACAATATATTGTGGTCATAATCCAGTAAATTTTACGACCCAGGATGTTCATTCTATGGATCTGACCGATCCATTTGACTGTGACTGTCGAAAACAGTGCTGGAGTTAGATGTTGCTGCCCTTTTCAACCTGGGTTTTGTCTAAACCTGATGAACAATTAACCCTCATGCTTTTGTACAGTTTGTAAGCTGGAGTTAGATGTTCTTGCCCTTTTCAACTCGGCTGTGACTGTCATATTTTCTTTGAAACAAGGCAAATGGCTTGCCATTCATTTAATTTAGAGTGAAATATTGTAACAAATCCCAACCAAGGGAAATAACATCACTCTCGCCAGCTGCTTGAGCTCACTGTGCATTACAGAAGCCAAGTGATTGGCCTCCACCGGCACCCACAAACTTATTTCAAACTAGCACATCTAATGGGCTGTAAATTTTCATAGGAAAGGCTGCATGACCGTGACAGATTTGGATTCTGACATTTGGGACCCATGAGGAAATAGCCTATCCAAGGTGGTGTCGACTTACTAGCCAGTTAACAAACGATTCCGCCTACCAGCCGTTGGATTGACATCCAACATCTGTCATGTATCTTCTATCTCTTGTCTTCTTCCTCTAGCCGCCCAAACCAAACCGCCCCGCCGGCTTTGCATGCTCCCGCCTCCCATGG
Source organism: Triticum aestivum (assembly GCF_018294505.1). Classification (NCBI taxonomy): domain Eukaryota; kingdom Viridiplantae; phylum Streptophyta; class Magnoliopsida; order Poales; family Poaceae; genus Triticum; species Triticum aestivum. Next base: position 521,745,638 of record NC_057798.1, on the reverse strand, counting down.
CTGGTTGCACCTACGCCGCCCTACCGTACCCTCCAATGTTGGCTAGTCCCTCCCTCTATTCCCCAACACGTCCTGTTATTCTCTAGCGACGTCAGCCCCAACACGCGCCCGCACCCGAACTAGTCAACCCTCGTACTCCCTTCCACCTACGACTGGACCGGCGCATCTTCCACGGCTCCTGTTCGTTTCATCTGAGGCCTCTCCGTCATCCTCCGCCTTGGTTCGCTCGCCGTGCGCGGTGCGTCACCCTCTTGCGTTGTCAACGTCGTCAACAACCGAGAGGAACAAGGAGATGACTGTATGTGGAGAGGATGACAGTAGGAACCCACCAGCATCATGGCAGTACGCAAGCAAGTTCCTCGTTATTACAAGCCCAAAAAATGGTTCCTCCTAATGGTTGGACATCTGGGGCTCATGCCATTGTCAACATAGTCAGTAAACAATAGAATTACACTATGAGCGACTGACACCAGGGACCCAGCAGGTCATGCAGTTTTTTTGAGGAACAAGCAGTTGTTATTTATACTAGTTTTAGCGACGGATCAGGGTAACAACGGGGCTGTGCGGGGGCTGTGGCCCATCTAGCCAGGGTTTTATTTATGTTTACCACATCATGAGCCCAGTTGTGTTCTTTTCTTGCTGAAAATGGCTAGCCTAGTTCTATTTTTTAAAAGAAATACCCAAATGAGGCCTACTTGCTTTATCAGCCCTGCTGGGCTGCAAATCTTTCAAGACGAGGAGAGTTTCATTCGGTTTGCCCAGAAATGGGCTGTACATTTTTAAAACACATCAAACCGGGAATTAGTTTCAATTTTTTTTCATTACAAGATTTTAAATTCCATTGATTTTTATGCGTGGACAATTATTTGGATTTTATATTTATATAAATTATTTTTTCAAAATAGTGTGTGAATATTCCCTCAAAAAGCTTGACTCTAGTGCAAAATGATCAATATGTAAAATCCAAACAAGTAATTGCGGAGATTCATGCCGGAACGTCCACTTTGCATTTTAAAGAAAGGGTACAAAAGCATATTTATTCTGAATCAGATGGCGAAATGCACTAGAGTACTGATGTTTACCATGCGCCCGAATATCAGTTTGAATGTGACTCGATATTTCGGGATTAAAAACAGTTGACCGCACTGAAATATGCAAAATTTCATATAATTTTTAACCGTGGCCACAATATGGGGTGTAATGCTAACAAAAAGAAGATGGGCTCCAAAGAAATTCTTAAGGATTAGCAAATGGGCTATAAATTAGCAGAAATAATGGCAGATGGGATGTATGTTATTTTCCACAGATTTGTGGCTGACTTGTGTGCCTACTATAGGTTGACGTGTATGCTTTCCTAAAAAAAGGTTGACGCACACGCAACCCCGTGTCAACTTAGTCAACACACGAGAGCAATGACTGTTGGATGTCCATCCAACGGCCGTCGTGCTTCTTCAATCTTTGCTCTTCCTGCTCTAGCCGCTCAAACAAGCGCCGGCGAGACTGCCTGCTCCCTCCTCCGGCGGCCGGCTATGCTGCCGCACAGGCCTCACCGCCCCACCGTACTCCCATCGCTGGCCTAGCCATCCCTCTACTCACCCACACCTGTTGTTTTTCTCCGGCGACGGCAGATGAACCAGTAAACCCTCATACTCCCCTCCGCATGGGACACAACTGTCGAGTCTTCCCTGGCTCCGTGTTGTTCCCTTCCTAGGCCTCACTGTCGTCCACCGCCCTGGTGCTCTCGGCGCGGCGTGGTCAACATGGTCAATGAACAACATCCATTGGAAGTGGACTGTACGTGGAGAGGCTGACAACTGGTTCCATGGCCACACGCAAGGAAATGCCTCCTTATTACGTGCAAAATAATGGTTCATCCACCTGACAGCTAGGACCCGCCGCAAGGGCCTCTGTATTATGCGAAAAAACATTCCTCCCGCTGACAGGTCGGACCCACCAGCTATATCTTCACACACAAGGAAGTGCCTCCTTATTACGCACAAAAAAATGAATACCCCCCTGCTAGCTGGGACCCACCTTAGTGGGAGGCTGACTTGTGGGCCTACTAAGTTGACGGGGATGGAGGGCTTTGTCAACTTAGTCAATATGAACGATTCTAGCTCCAATGACTGTACGATGTCCATCCAACGGTCGTAGTGCTTCTTCAACCTCTGGTCTTCTTGCTCCAACCGCCCAAACCAGCACCGGTCGTGCCACGTGCTCCTGCCTCCCGTGGAGGGCTATGATGCGGCGGAGGCCTCACCGCCCCCTACTACTCCCACCGCTGGCCAGGCCATCCACTCACCCACACCCCATGTTATTCTATGGCGACAGCAGCCTCACACCACAGCCAAACCAGTGAACCCTCATACTCCTCTCCGCGTGGGCTTGCACTGCCGCGTCTTCCCCGGCTCCACGTCGTCCCCTTCCTAGGCCTCGCCGTCGTCCACCGCCCTGGTGCTCTCGACGCGGTGTGGTCAACGTAGTCAAGGAACTACTTCCATCGGAAGAGTACTGTACATGTAGAGGCTGACAGCTGGGTCCATGGCAGCAGCAAGGAAGTGCCTCCTTATTACGCGCAAAATAATGATTCCTCCACCTGACAGCAGGGACCCACCGGATGGCCACCGCATTTCATGAAAAAAACGTTCCCCCTGACTACTGGGACCCACTAGCTACATCTTCGCACGCAAGGAAGTGCATCCATATTATGGGCAAAAAAACTGATTCGCCCCCTGACTGCTGGGACCCACCAGCTACATCTTCGCACGCAAGGAAGTGCCTGACAGTCGGAACCCACCTGTTCAAAGCATATGTAGCATCGTCATTCTGGTCGCAAATGTGTATGTACATACTGGTCAATGTAGAGGCACGCACGTGTCATAGTAGAGGCGCGCACGTAGCATGTACACGTATGTACAGCGACCAGGGTGCAAGAAAGTAAATATGGCCACATACGTACATACGGGGGGGTCTCGAACGCCTACTTGCGCATACGTACAGCCAGGGCTCGTGTACATGGCTGGGTCAGAACCGAGAAACTGCGTCATCATCGTGTTCCTGGGGAGGCAGCCGGCTGGGTCAGAACGGAATGTGTCATCGTGTTCATAGGGAGGGCTTGGATGGAATAGCCGATGGAAACGAGGCCTGGCGTACCGCAATATGGAGGAAACGGCCTTGTGTTCGACCGGCCACGGTCGAAACAGGATCCTGTTCATCGGGAGGGGTCTGGCGTACCACAAAATGGAGGAAACGGACTTGTGTTGGAGCGCTATGGTCGAAACGGGGGTCCTGTTCATCAGGAGGGTGTGGCGTACCGCAAAACGGGACTCCACGGGATACTGTTCATCTCCACCGTCGACCTCCTCCAGCCTCCACGAGCTACAGTTCATCCACCGTCGAGCTCCTCCAGCCTCCACCTGCGACTGTTCATCCACGGGCTCCTGTTCATCCAGCCTCCACCACGCGCTCCTCCACCGGCTACTGTTCAACTAGCCCTCTCCATGGGGTCCTGCTCAACCACCCCTCCACGGGCTACTGTTCATCCAGCCCTCCACCGGCTACTGTTCAACTGGCCCTCCACCGGCTACTGTTCAACCTTCCCTTCATGGGGTCCTGTTCATCCAGCCCTCCATGGGGTCCTGTTCATCCATGCCCAACCGGCTCGATCGATCGGGGTCCTGTTCATCCAGCGGGAGCGCCACGAGGTCCTGTTCATCCAACCCCCCACCGGGAACTGTTCATCCAAAGACCCCAACAATGCTCACTGTTCATCCAGAGGCAGCATCGATCGGCTTCAGTTAGTAGCAGTAGTGAAGGAATCGCTCGATCGGGTTCAGTTAACAACCATCGATCGATCGCTCGGGTTCAGTAACGCGTAGCCTGCAGTGCAGTCGCTCGGGTTCAGTTAGAGCCCAACGCCTCGCACCCATGTGCATGCGTGTACGAGAGTAACATGCAAACCTCCGTGCATCGCTCGGCCTTGACCACCCACCGTAACCGGGAACACCCCGATATTTTCCTCTCCCTCGCTTCTACCATGGTTTTTTTCTGTCATGGATGGCCCAAAGAATGTCATGCAGCTGCGTCTCCGGGCTGCCCAGGACGAAAAGCCCATTTTCTACAATGAGTTTTTGTCATAGAAGTAGGAGCCCACCACATCTATGATGATACCGGGTTTTGTCACAATTATCGTCACAGAAGTGTCATAAATATGACAGAAAAAAATTCATTTGGCCCAAAATGTCACAGATGTGTCTTTTTTTTGGTAGTGAAGTAACTAGGGTTTGTGGCAGTGGCTATGTCAAACGAAACTCGGTGGCGCTAGATAGATCAAATTGGTGGGGCCGAATTTGACTTTTAGGTTTAGGACATATGTGGAAATGAAAAAGTGGTTGAGGGTTTTGGAGCATATCACTAAGCATTTTGAGCAAGTAACCCATTAAGCAACACCTCATCCCCTTTTAATAGTATTGACTTTCCTATGGACTCAATGTGATCTTGCATCACTAAAATGAAAATGTAGAGTCTTGAGCTTGTTTCCAACATGTATCCTTTGCATTTTGAGGGGTCCACATCTCTAGTCCATGACATGCCAATCATTGAACTTTCTGAAATGATGATCTTGAAATAGCATTAGTTAATCGAACTATATGTTGTTAAGAATTACCAAAACCACCCAGGGATTAATTGCACTTTCAATATCCCCCTTTTTGGTAATTGATGACAACATATAGATCAAAGCTTTGACAAATCATTATAAGAATGAAGTACATTGTCGCTTTGAGAAGTATGTGATAAGCAATAGCTCCCCCTAAATTTGTGCATTGTTTAAAATTAGCTTTAGACTGCAAATGCACAATCTGTTAGGATCATGGGTTACTCTTCCATATCACATACATCTTGGTGGAGCGCTCAAAATGATAATTGTCGACGTCCTGGGAACGGGGGTCCCCAGACTTGCCTGCCTGCGGCCTGCAGCATGGCTTAGTAGTGGCCCAGTACGACCCGCCTTCATCAACCCAAGCTCAAGACCCTCGCGAGGGGCCAAGCATTGTGGGGCGGACGACACAAGGCTTCCTCAGGGGCGGCCTCACCAGGCAGGCTCGCGAGGAGGTGGAGAGATCAAGGCGAGGGTTACCTCGCGAGGTGCTCATGACGCAAGCCATGATGATCGAGACCAGGCGGGCGCCAGCCTGCACAGTGTCCTCGTTTCCGCTTTGGTGCAAAGGAGGCAAGCGCAGGCACGGAGTACCAAGGCATCAAGCAAAGGTTTCCATATCAGTGCAACGAGACCAAGACCAGCAGGATGGCAGGACAAAGGTCACCATGTATCCCAAGACGGCGTCATCACCAGAGCCTTTGGCAGTCGAAGACCACCTTTAGTCAGGATAGCTTGTACTAGATGTCCCCTTACAAAATGGCCGTTCTTGGCTCCCTTCCCGCTCAATATTTGGAAAGAGGATCAGGGCCCCTATAAATAGGGCTAGCCACCACAGTAGAAGCAAGCTAATCTAATCTCATCTAGAGCCAACAGAGACGGATCGTCTCCTCTCCAAGCACACCACCACAAGAACACCTCTCGCGAGGCTGTTCTTCCTTTGTACTGTTCATCATCTGCCCAAGAGGCAATCCACCACACCACACACTGGATTAGGGTATTACACCACAACGGTGGCCCAAACCAGTATAAACCTTGTGTCTCTTGTGTTGTTCATTGTGCTAGCTTAGAATCACGGCGAGGTTCTGGGCGTGTTTCGGTAGAGAGAGGATCTTCGTGCACAGCCCAGAGTTCGAACCTTAAGGGTTTTGCTGAAACCCGATATTCGACATTTGGCGCGCCAGGTAGGGATGCGCCGGAGCTCTCCCTTCCATTGGCTCGCTCTCCACCAACACCGCGCTTCGCCCTCATGGCGGACAATGTGCCGCCGGCTCTAGCGGCCGATGCCAGCGCTGGGGCCAGGGGGCTCCGAGCCTTGGCCCCCGCCTTGCGGCAGGTGCAGTGGCCACACAAGTTCAAGCCAGAGATGTCGCCGCGCTACAATGGCGCGGCGGATCCGCTGGCTTTCCTGCTGGCATACAAGGAGGCCGTCCTCAAGGCCGGGGGCGACGACAAGGTCCTGGCCAACTGGTTTCCCATGGCCCTCACCGGCGTCCCGCGCGTTTGTCTGCTCAACCCGCCAACATCTTCTGTGGCCTCCTGGGAGGAGCTGTGCAACCTCTTCCTCACCCACTATGCTGTGTCGGCGCCCCCGGTCATCGCAACTCTCCTGGGCGGCTCGCAGGCACCACCCTCAGACCGCCATGCAAAGCCGTTCTTCCGCCAGATCAGCGCCGCCCCCGCGCGGCAAGGAGGTCCTCCGGGATGGGCGGCACCCAAAGCCGACCTGACCTTCAACTCGGACGATCACCCCGTCAACACCGCCTACTCGGGTGCGCTCCCAATGCTTTGCACGCCCACAATCTGCCAGGTGGCCGTCACCAGGAGCCTCATCGATGGTGGCGTCGGCCTCAACGTGCTCTCGGTGGAGGCCTTCAGCCTTCTCCATGTACCGTTGGAACGGCTCCGACCCAGCAAGCCCTTTTCGGGCGTCGGAGGCGGTTCCTCCAGCTCCGTGGGGCAGATCCGCCTTCCTGTGACCTTCGGCACCCACGACAACTTCCACATGGAGCTGGTCAACTTCGACATCGCCCACATCGGCCTCCCGTACGATGCCATCCTCGGATACCCCGCCTTGGCTCAGTTCATGACAGTGACCCATCCGGCCTACAACCTCATGAAGATGCCCGGGAGCAGTGGCGTCCTCACCGTAGCTGGGGATACCAAGGATGCTCTGCTGGCGCTCAAGCTCGCCCTCAAGATAGCCGCAGCAGTCCAGCCTGCCGGCACAGACACCTCCAAGGCCAAGGAGGCTGCGCCGACCAAGAAGAAGCAGTTGTTCACCCAGGACAAGGCGGAAACCAAGCAGGTATCCATTGAGGAGGATGGGTCCTTAGGCGCCACCTTCACCATAGGTGCCAATCTCGACCCCGACCAAGAGGAGGCGCTGGTGAAGTTCCTGCGCACGAACAAGGAGGTGTCCGCATGGGAACCCAAGCAGCTAACGGGGGTCCCAAGGCAGGTGATTGAGCATCACCTGAATGTGTGCCCCAATGTACGCCCCGTGAAGCAGAAAGCAAGGTGGCAGTCCACCGAGAAGCAGGCCTTCATCGTCAAAGAAACCCACAAGCTAGAGGCGGCAGGTGTTATTCGCGAGGTTCGCTACCCCGAATGGCTGGCAAACCCAGTTTTTGTGCCGAAAAAGAGGGGGAAGGAGCGCATGTGCGTCGACTTCACCAACCTCAACAAGACCTGCCCTCAAGATCCGTTCCCGCTCCCTCACATCGACCAAATCGTCGACTCCACCGCCGAGTGCGACCAACTGTGTTTCTTGGATGCGTTTTCGGGCTATCACCAAATCAAGATGGGAGTAGAAGATGTGGAGAAGATGGCCTTCCTGACCCCATGTGGGGTATACTGCTACACATGCATGCCATTCGGGTTGCACAACGCGGGCGCAACCTTCCAGCGGCTGATGCACATCGCCTTAGGCCGGCAGCTCGGGAGAAACGCCAAGACTTACATCGACGACATTGTGGTGAAGTCTCGGGAGGCGAAGACCTTGATCCAGGACCTGGAAGAGACCATCGCGAGCCTCTGTGAAGTGGACCTGCAACTCAACCCAGAGAAGTGTGTGTTTGTCGTTCCTTTCGGCAAGCTTCTGGGCTTCCTCGTGTCCCATAGACGGATCGAGGCCAACCCAGAGAAGGTCAAAGCGATCGAAGACATGAGTCTGCCGCAAACCCTCGGAGAAATGCAGAAGCTCGCTGGGTGCGTAACTGCATTAGGACGCTTCATCTCCAAGCTGGGGGAGCGAGCCCTGCCCTTCTTCAAGCTGATGAAGAAGAAGGGCCCATTTGAATGGACACATGAGGTCGACCAAGCGTTTCAAGACCTCAAGAAGTATCTGACCAGCCCTCCTGTGATGGTGGCGCCACGCCCTCTCGAGCCCGTGGTGATCTACCTCGCTGCCACACCCTACTCCGCCAGTGCAGCTCTAGTGGCGGTTTGGGAGGAGCGCCGGGTCAAGGCCGCGTTATGACCGGCCACGGCCCCAGCCGCGGCGGCACAAGACTAGGAAGGCCTCACGAAGACCACGGCCTCGGTAGATGGAGACCAACCTCAGCAGGAAGACACCCCTAGGGCTAAATAGGCCGTGCCAGGCGGCCAGGCGCTGGGGGCTCCATCGTCTCAGGAGGCGCCTGACCCTCCGGAGGGCATAGACCTCGTCAGCACACCAACCCTTGTTAAGCATCTGGTGTACTTTGTCAGCACAGTGTTGCGGGATGCAAGGGCACGGTACCCCATGCCTCAAAAGCTCTTGCCCGCGCTGCTGGTGGCCTCGTGTAAGCTGCGACACTACTTTCAAGGCCACCCCATCAAGGTCGTCTCGGCCTACCCACTAGAAAGGGTGCTCAGGAGCCCCAACTCCGCTGGGACGATCGCCGAATGGAACATAGAGCTGCAAGCGTTTCGGTTGGAATTCAGCACGACCAGGGTCGTCAAGGGAGCCGCACTTGCAGATTTTGTGGCAAAATGGACGGAGGCGCCCGGACTCAAAGCAGACAAGGACCGGTCACTTTCCCTAGGAAGTGAGGCACCAGATGGCTGGGTCATGCACTTTGATGGAGCATTCTCGTGACATGGCGCGGGGGCTGGCACAGTGCTTATGTCCCCCACTCAGGACAAGCTCTATTACACCGTGCAGCTCTATTTCCAGCAGGGCGAGAAGGTCTCCAACAACATAGCAGAATACGAGGGCCTCATAGCAGGTTTGAAAGTTGCAGGTATGCTGGGGGTGAAGTGCCTCATCATTAAGGGCGATTCACAGCACCTCGTCAACTTCTCCAACAAGGTGTACGAGCCAAAGGACGAGCACATGGAAGCGTATCTTGCGGAGGTGCGCAGAATGGAAAAACAGTTTTGGGGGCTGGAGTTGCAGCATGTGCCCTGCGGCACCAACCAAGAGGTTGATGACATCGCCAGGAGGGCATCCAGGCGGCTGCCTCAGGAGCCTGGCGTTTTCGAGGAACGGCTCTTCAAGCCATCAGCGGAACCGTCACTGTCAAGCATAGCGCACCTTGGGAGGAACTCCCTCAGCCACCTGCCACAGGAGCCCCGGCCTGTGGCCCAACCTCGGGAGCATGCTTACTCCTGGCGCTGGAGCCCCAGGAGGGATGCTGGACTACGGGATTCAAGGACTACCTGATGCAAGGGACGCTACCAGAGAAATAGGAGGACACGGAACGCGTGGCCCGGCAGGCCACGGCCTACTGCATCCAAGACGGAGAGCTCTACCGAAAGCGGCCAAATGATGTTTCCCTGCGTTGCATATCCAGGGAATAGGGGAAGGAGTTGCTGGCTGACATACATGGTGGAGATTGCGGACACCACTCGTCATCACGGATCCTTGTCGGCAAGGCGTTTCGCAGCAGGTTCTACTGTCCCATGGCACTCAGCAACGCAATCGAGCTGGTGAAGGCCTGTGAAGCCTGCCAGTTCCATGCCAAGCAGAACCATCAGCCAGCTCAAGGCCTTCATACCATCCCACTCTCGTGGTCGTTTGCGGTCTGGGGGCTGGATATCTTGGGCATGTTTCCTCGAGTGCCTGGGGGTTACCGCTACCTCTACGTCGCCATCGACAAGTTCACCAAGTGGGCGGAGGTGGAAGCCGTTGGCACCATCCCAGTTGGTTATGCAGTCAAGTTCATCAAGGGCCTCGTGAGCCGATTTGGGGTCCCTAATTGCATCATCACCGACAATGGTTCGCAGTTCACCAACAATCTCTTCAAAACATATTGCGCTAACCTTGGAACGCAGATATGCTACGCTTCGATGGCACACCCCCGGAGTAACGGCCAGGCCGAACGCGCCAACGCAGCGGTCCTGAAGGGACTCAAAACTAGGACCTTCAAAAAGAAGTTGGAGGCCTGCAGCAGGGGCTGGTACGACAAGCTTCAATCCGTGTTGTGGTCATTCCGCCTACCGCCACCAAGTCGACTGGCGAGACCCCGTTCTTCCTCGTCTACGGAGCAGAAGCGGTCCTCCCTCATGAGGTCAGGCGTTGCTCCGCGCGGGTCCTAGCGTTTGATGAAGCGCAACAGGACGCCATGCGGGGGACGGACCTCGTGATGGGGGAGGAGCACCATCGAGAAGCCGCACTACAAGCAGCAAGATAACAACAGGTGCTGCAGCGGTATCATTGCCACAACATCCGCCCCAAGACTCTTGAGGTAGGTGACCTCGTGCTCAGGCGGGTGCTCTCCAGGGAAGGGCTGCATAAGCTCTCACCCATGTGGGAGGGCCCGTTCAAGGTTGTCCATGTTTCCAAGCCTGGCGCCGCGCGCCTGGAGACTCAGGAAGGGATGCCCATCCCAAACGCTTGGAACATTCAGCACCTCCGGAAGTTCTACCCTTGAAGAAAGGCCCGGTGCTTGTGAGGAAGGCCCGATGCCTGTGAAGCTCGCCGCTCAAAGAAAGGCCCGGTGCCTGTGAAGCTCGCCGCCCAAAGAAAGGCATGGTGCCTGTGAAGAAGGCCCGGTGCCTATCAAGCTCGCCGCCCGAAGAAAGGCCCGGTGCCTATGAAGAAGGCCCAGTGCCTGTGAAGCTCGCTGCCCGTGACACTATCACGTAATAATGAGTTGGGTCTGTACATGCCCCGGAGTCTCCGGAGTGCCGCCCTCGGGCCTCGGGGGCTCCCGCCCACGCCCAGTGATAGCACTTAGCTCTGCGCCGGTGAGAAGACGTCGAAGACTATACTAGGTGCCGGACACGGATTTTCATTTGCTTTCCGCAGTGGGTTGCTTCTAGTGTTGTTTGTCGTCTTCTGCCCCCATTCTCTGTTTTCGGCTTTTGTATGGCTCGCTCTCTCTCTCTCTCTCTCTCTCTCTCTCTCTCTCTCGCAAGCCTCTCGAGGGGGCTGCGCGGTGCCCTCGTTAGCCCTTCTCCTCCTGGTTTTCGCGAGGCCCTCTTGTTTGAGTTCACAGCGGGAGCACCCCTCCCGGTCCATGCCCCTCGGGCATCGCGACACAAAGCATCGGGCCTAAGCTGGCAACCCTCGATTCTCCCAACTGAACTTTGTAGCTCCTAAGGCGCCCGGCAGGGCCTCGAGCAAGTACCGCGCAAGGCAAAAACTACTGCAGACATCCCGAGCTAAGTTGTTCCTACGCGCAGGCACATAACCATGACACCATGACACAGCACAGGGACAATAAATGTAGCACGATAATTAGAGGATCATAGTCTGTTGCGCGCCCCCATGGGGCTACATACTTCTCTCTCTCAATGCAGGAAAAGAAGAAAAACAAAATAAAAATAGTGCGCAGCTCGCAAGGAGGGATCTGTGTCATCCTCCTGAGCTCAATCAGACTCCGCCTCGCGCTTCATCGGGGCGTGGCGACGGGACGACCCGCTACCACCCTCGAAGCGGGCGTGGCGCCATGGTGGCTGGTCGCGGCCACCGCTGGAGGAGCTGTCACCGGAGGAGGAACCGCTGAAGCTCTGCGAGATGCGGTCGCCGCCAGGAGTGGGTTCGCCTTCGCCCTCGCCACGGCCGTCGCCAAGGCCGAGCACCTCGTCGCCATCATCGTCTTCAGGGCAGCACCCAACACGGTGGCCATCTTCTCCGAACACCCTCACGTAGAGGGTCACATCGCCGTCGTACTTGAAGTGGAGGGTGCACTGCCGGCCCAGGCCACGCGCGCGGGCAAACGTCTACCAACCCCGGGCCAGGGCCACGTTCCCGGCGATGGAGATCTCCACCACAACCTAGGAGGCCCTGCTGCAGCAGCCGTCCGCCTGCAGCCAGAGCATGCAGCCAGAGCCGCCGGGGGCAGCGGACGGCGGTTCACCGGTGAAGAAGTGAGGGAGCTGGAGCCAGTTGCTGGACGGGTTGTCCGACCACACAACAAACTCTGGCAACACCTTCGCCGAATGGAAGCGCAGCCGGGGAGGCCGCGCAGCCACGACACACCTTCCTCCACCTATTGGGCTGCCTTGATATGGGCGGCCACCACCGCGTGAAGGGTCACCACCGCGACCACAAGAAGCTGCGACGGGAGTCGCGGGACGCTTGCGGGGGCGGCCGCGGCCGCGCTTGGGAGGAGGAGAGCCAGGTCCTTCCTGGCGAGCCGTCCCCTTCTCCGCGGCCGAGAACCTCTTCATGGGCGCCATGGAACGATGCAAGCAACCGGAGCGAGGAGGGAGAAGAAGCAGGCGGGGCGAGGGAAGATGTGCAATGGGGGCTATTGCCCCTCCCCATTTATAGCCCAAGGGAGGCCAACCGTCGGCCTCCGCGATCACAGGTAATGATGACTCTTTTTGCATGCAGCAGGGACTCGTCAAATCAGGTAGTTGCCAAGGCAGCGTGGGGAAGCGGAGACGCCCAGGTCCAATCAACTGCCACGCGTCGAACAAGGCCGCATGCTGTTGGGGCCCACGACGCTCCGCACTTGCCCTTTGGCTTCGCTGCTAAGCCAAGTCCGAGGGCGCCTTGGGCCTAGGGCTACTGTCGGCATCCTGGGAACGGGCGTCCCCAGACGTGCCTGCCTGCGGCCTGCAGCGTGGATCAGTAGTGGCCCAGTACGGCCCGTCTTCATCAACCCAAGCTCAAGATCCTCATGAGGGGCCAACCCTCGCGGGGCGGACAACACAAGGCCTCCTCAGGGGCGGCCTCACCAGGCAGGCTCGCGAGGAGGCGGAGAGATCAAGGCGAGGGGTACCTCGCGAGGTGCTCATGACGCAAGCCATGACGATCGAGACCAGGCAGGCGCTAGCCTGCGCAGTGTCCTCGTTTCCACTTTGGTGCAAAGGGGGCAAGCGCAGGCGCGGAGTACCGAGGCATCAAGCAAAGGTTTCCATATCAGTGCAACGAGACCAAGACCAGCAGGATGGCAGGACGGAGGTCACCGTGGAGCCTTCGTGCGCACCCCAAAGTTCGAACCTTAAGGGTTTTGCCGGAACCCGATATCTGACAATAATAAATAAGAACAAGCACTCATCACCAAGGCAAAGTGAATGATCATACAAGAGATAGATAATGTCATCATTCAAGCATAAGCATAAAGTATGATATGATCAAGCACATGATCATACAAAGTATCGCACACACACAGACATAATGTATCTCACAAGCAAACAAAGCAAACAAAGCGAATAAGTAGCAAAAAGAGACAAATCTCTCTCTCTCCGAAGCCTATGATCTATACACTTTCTCCCCCTTTGGCAACAAGTTACCAAAAAGCTCGAAAATGCATAGTGCTATGTGTTGGGGATATACCCCGCGGTATGACCCGGCCAGAAGCATGATCCGGCCAGACTTGGCGACTCACCAGAGACCCGGCTGGAGCGTGGCGACTCACTGGCAATCCGCCCGGACATGGCGGTTTACATGTAACCCACTTGGACATTGTGACTCACTGGAGACCCGGCGGGCGGATCAGACGGACGACAAGGCCCAAGGCCCAGCAGGCCGGGTTATACTCTGGTGGGCCGATTTACGAGGAAATACACAAGGAGTGTTCCCTTAAGGGGGTAGACTAGGATTCCACTTGTTATAGAATAGTCCAAGTCCTACTAGGATTCCATATGTAACCCACCCCTCCAACTTATACATGGAGGGGCAGGGCACCCCAAGAGGGACAAGCAAGAAGAAACAATCTCTAGGGCTAGACACAAAGATCTGGCTTACCAGCGACTCCCTCATGATCATAATGAGACCTAGCCACAAAGATCATGTAGGGCTATTACCGGATGATGTTTCCTGGGGCCCGAAGCTGTCTAAATCCTTGTCTTGTGTGTTGATTTGTCTCGCGTCTCTCGTCCCGCTCAACCCCTCTCAAGCTACCACATAGATGTGTTGGTCTCGCGACTAAGTCCTCACACTAAGGACATCTGCCGTGACAATTCCACGACAGTTGGTGCCCACCGTGGGAAGGAGGTGTTGAGATGACTCCAAGGACGAATGCATCTGTAGATGATGTTGGAGCTGGAGGGGTTGCCACTGGAGGGGCAACAAGAGTTGTGGGAGCTGTGGCTGCATGTGCTGAAGTTATAGCTCTAATGTCTATCACTGGCACTACTGTAGACCTCTGTGCCCTAGGCATTGTGTGGAACACCTCTGTAGTAGCTTTGCCCTTCCTCTCATGTGCTTCTTCCTAGAGTTCTTCAACAGCTGTCTGTATCTCAGTCACTTTCAAGTCCAGATCATAGAATTTTGTCTCAATGATCCTCTCCAAGCTCTCCTGGTTCTGAGTCAAGGTAGCTAGTCCTTTCTCAATCCTCAAGGTTGCTTGAATCAGAAATCCAAGTTGGTCTTGCTTTGACTTGAGAAAGACTTCCGAAGCTTCTGCTGCACTTGGCATCTTTGCTGCTTTTTCTGCTCTGGCTTTCTCCTCCTTCTCATGAGCTGCAACTAAAGTGGGATCTTCAGCATCCATGACAACTATGTTGTCCTCAAAGTCAGGCAACAAAGGAAGATGTTCTTTGTCCAAAAGATACACTCCTTGCTTCATCTTGGAATTGATTAGCTCTTGGATGTGTGGAGCATACCCACATGATCTCTTCTAATCAGCTGTTGTCCTTTTGATTGTCTCAAGAATCAAGCTCATGACCTTGAACTTCTATGGCACAACATCAAATAACTGCAGCAAGTTGATGGAATGGACTCTGATCATCCTGTGATCTCCAGATTTGGGCAACAAAGTGTGCATCAAGATGGTGTTTATGGTGGCCAAACCAGAGAACAAGTAGTAGACTGGCCCTAACTTATGTGTTTCCAAGGCCTTGTATGGTATTTCCTTATACATATTGGCCATGGTGTTATGATCTTTCTTCTTCTCAGCATACACATCTATGTCATTCTCTTCTTCTTCAGGGGCATTTATGAGCCTAGCCCACTCATCAACTGTTGATTGGTGCCTCTGACCTTCTATCATCCACACAATCCTTCCATCTGGATAGAAGTGAGCTGTTGAATAGAATTGCATTATTAGCTCATCATTCCATTTGGTGAGCTTCTGACCAACAAACTCATCAACACCATTTTCTTTGAAGCTTTCATGCACTCCTAGGAAATGATCAACATTTGCATCAATGTATTTCCAGTCCACCTATCTCATATCACTAAGGGCTTCTTGTCAAGCAAGACTGTCTCATAAAAATCTTGTTGCTCTTTGGTGTGGAATCTGTAGTCCACTGCAGTCCTCCTCACAGCATATGGATATGCTTGTCTCCATTTTCTGAGACCAGCATCCTTTCTTTCCTTCATATTTTCAGCAGCTGGGTGACTGTCATTGTGGTCTAGAATCTTGGGCTTGAGCTTCCTAAGCACTTAGGCTTCAACTTCTTCTGCAGCTTCAGGCACTGGGGCCTTGTTCTTCTCTGTTGCAGGAATGTTCCTGGTGCTTCTCTTTGGAGCTTGAGTTGGAGCTATGGGGGCTGTCTTGGGCTTTGAAGGAGCTGCCTCAGACTTTATGGCATCCCCCATCAGCTTCTGTGACTTAGCAAGAGGTGCTTGAGTAGCAACCTCTTCTTCCTCTTCCTCCTCACTTGCAGAATACTTCCTCATAAATGGATTTCCAATTACTCTAGTTGTAGTTTTCCTGACCCTCTTCTTTCATTCTTCACCTGATCTTGTCTCAAATGTGAAAACCATAGCTTCCTGAGTAGAGGTTCTGGCCTTTGACATGGGAACTCTCTTGGCAGGTGCCTTCTTGTGCATACCAGGTTTTGTTGCGGCAGCAGTTCCATATTCCTTTTTCAGCACTTTCTTCTTGGAGCTTACTTCGTCCTCAGCAGCCACATAGTCCTCATCCTTTGAGTCTGAGGTTCTCTTGTTCCTTGTCCTTGTAGCTGCCTTGGGAAATTGCTTGGAGTGCTCCTGCTGCCATCATCCAAGCTGCTAGAGGGACTAGTGCCCTCAATCATGTTCACTTGCTCTTCTAATTTGTTCTGGCTATCACTCTGGTCAGACATTCTGCACAACAATCTGAGAACTGTCCATGTGAATAGATGTAGATGTGGTAGAGTAGATGAGCATCACAAAGTTTAGAGTTTTTCCAAAAAGAATGAGTCAAAAACTTAGTTTTAATTTTCTACAGGAAGCATTTCGGAGCTACCTATTTGTAAAACATGGTGACACCGAAGCAACTTTGGAGTCTAAACATGTGGAATCGGTCAGACCGAGACACAGTTCGGTGACTCCGAGTTTGTTAGGGTTTCACAAAGTTCTGGTATCGGTCACACCGATTTGCAACTTTCGGTCAGACCGAAAATCACTTGTGCTTTGGCCTAAGCCAAATCGGTGGAACCAATTCCGACAACTTGGTCGGTCCGAGATGAGTCCGGCGGAAACCAAACCCTAAATTTTCAATTCAAATCTAGTCTAATGGAGGTTCTCTATGGATGGATTGATCTCATACGTGGTAAAGAACATGACATTGACCTAGTGCTCAGAATCGGGGGTAAAAAGAACAAGGGGTCGAACTCATACCCTCATTCGGTGGTGAGTTCACTACGGCGGCAACGATGGTGAGGAAATCCATTGACGGTGGTGAAGACCAGCAGCGGGAGGTCGCTGGCAACGAGGTGACGATCTGGAGACCCGAGAGGCAGAGCAGGACACGGGCGGGCAAAGAGGTTTTGAAGTGATTTCCAAAATCTGGCCTGTCAGTATATATCCTGACACTGTCGGTGTGACCGAGTGGAACAACTCGGTGGCATCGAGACGCAGAATCGCAAGCGGTTACTGCAACTCGGTGAGACCGAAATGTTCTAATCGGTTGCATCGAGATTGAAAACTTGATCAACCCAGTGAACTCGGTGTGACTGAAATGGAGGAGTCAGTCAGACCGAAATGTACAGAGAGGTTTTGGAAGTTTTAAGTCTATGACAAAATGGGACTCCGAGTGCTCCTCACACATAGGGTTTGAATTTGACTTAGATCAAACTTTGTGATGTAGCAAGAATAGAGTTTGAGAAGAGAAAAGCATAGATAGCTAGAGGGAGTTCTTAGGCATTCTTGTCCATCCATTTGGCAAAAAGAAGAAACTCCAAACAATCAAAGCAACAAATGGATGTCCTCGAATGAGAAAAGTATGCAACCAACATGCTCACACAATAAAATAGCAAATGAAATATGTGGCAAAGCATGCACAATCACTAGCATCTATCAAGCAATTGGCGATGACTAGGTCATCTATATATGAGTATATTGACTTAGGAGTCAAATGAGAACATTTGATCATAGGTCATACTCATCGTTTAAGCACAAGTGGGGTTACCACTTTTACATAAAGCATTGTTGTGTTCACACCATTAGAGTTGCTTTAGCTCAATTCTTAGTGTAAAGCTCCCCTAGATGTGATATCCCCCCCTTAAGATGGATCAACTAACCTTGGGTTTTGTTGATGATGACTTCATGTAGATGTCGAATATGTGGATGCTCATTGTTGATGTGGATCATTTGAAGCAATCCATCGGAGTGAGTTGCACTTTCAATACGTACATGGGTTAGTCCCACAAGGAACAAACAAGGATATCCATAGACATAGAGTTAAGCACACACATGATGATGTCCATGAAAGCATTAGGTTACCTTGTCCCTTGTCTTACCAACAAGAGGGTTTGTGACTCCTTGAACTAGTGCAAGATGTGGAAGTTGTTTGCACTTGTCCTTGCCAAAATAAATATGAGTGAAGTATGTTGGCCGAGTCACCCTCAAGAACTATCTAGTTCTTCTTCTTGGGATCCACATCATCTTGATGGGAATCCTTGGAGTTGTAGATGTACTTGATGAAGTAGAACTTGATGTAGTCTTGGGAACCCACTTGACCAAGGCCTTCGGAGCATCTTCAAATGCATCAATCTCTTCCCGAAGCTTGTCCTTGCCTTTTAGCTTGTGGTCTTATGGTGGAAGATCATCTTGAGCTTGTGTCCCCCTGAAAGAAGTAGGGTCATACTTCTCTTGTTGAGGAACAAACTTCATCTTGGGGTATTGATCTTATTCCCACTCAACTCCATTGGCACTGAACTTTTGTTCAAAACCAACACCTTGATTCTTCCGGTGCCTTCCTTGCTTGCGTACAATTTCCTCAAATTGCTTACTTCCGGCAAGGCTTTTGTAAACACATTTCTCTATAATTCCCTTCAATAAGCTATTTTCTTGCTCAAGTGTAACTTGTCTAAGAGAATCATTAGTGGAATCAAGAGAACTACTAGAAGCAACAATATTGGATTTAGCATGATTATTATTACTGCTAGAATAAGAATCTTTCTTGTTCTTGTTGCTAGATTTTACTTGTGGCATGTAAGTAGACAAGAGTAAACGCTTGGCAATGTAAGAAGAACTTTTCTTTCGAAGATCATCATTGATGGCCTTTAAGAACCCATGCTCTTACTCAAGATTGAGCTTTTCGAAGCGTAACTTCTCATGAGTTTTTAAAAGTTCTCGATGATCTTCTAAAGTAGTTTCATGAGCTAACTTAAGAGTGTTTAGTTCTTTAGTTAGACGCTCAATCTCCTTCTTGTCATTGTCATTTGATTTATCTTGATTAACATGATTAATTGATGTTTCATCATAGTATTCATCACTAGAGTTGTCAATAAGTAAATCATCATCACCTAGCAAGTCATCTTCATCACTATTGAAATCAACATACTCGGGGTGTGTTACCTTGGGGCCTTTAGCCATGAAGCATCTCCCAATTCCTTCATTTGGTGAATCAAATATGTCATAGGAGTTGGTTGACGCAAGTGCTAGACCGGCAACACCTTCATCTTGAGTATATTCGGAGTCGGAGTGATAACTTCTCTCGGAGTGGTGGTCGGAGTCGGAGCTGGATAACCATTCACCAACATGAGCTTGATCTCTTTGTTTTGTGTAGATCCTTGATGACTTGTCCTTCCTTTCTGAATCCTTGCTTCTTTGAGAGGTTCTTCATTCATAGCGATCATCTCTACTCCTTCTCTCTCTTGGAGGTGATTCTTCCCTTTTGCTTCTTATTTTTAGGTGAGTCTTCTCTTCTTTTGTAGGGAGTCGTACACTCATTGGAGTAATGTCCGGGTCTTCCACAGTTGTAGCAATTTCGCTCACGACTAGAAGATCTTTTGTCATTGTAGGACCTTGACTTGGAACTTCTTTTCTTGCTTCTACTCTTGTAGAATTTGTTGAAGTTCTTCACCATTAAGCTCAATTCTTCATTAAAGGATTGTTTCTCATTTGATGATGTAGGAGCATCCCATGAGGCTTTGTAAGCACCACTAGACTTGTTGTAAGCTCTTCTTTGTCCTTGAGTGACATCTCATGAGCAAAAATTCTTCCAATGACTTCGGTTGGCTTGAGATCTTTTTAATTTGGCATCATTTGGATCAATGTGCACACAATATCATATTTTCCATCCAAGGCTCTCAAGATCTTCTTGATGATGAATTTGTCGGTCATCTCTTCACTTCCTAAGCCGGCAATCTCATTTGTGATGAGAGCAAGCCTAGAGTACATTTCGGCGACACCTTCACCATCCTTCATTTTGAACTTGTCAAGTTGACTTTGGAGCACATCCAACTTGTATTCCTTGATGGAGTCGGTACCTTCGTGCATATCAATCAAAGTATCCCAAATTTCCTTTGCATTCTCAAGACGGCTGATTTTGTTGAATTCTTCAGGGCATAATCCATTGAAGAGGATATCGCAAGCTTGAGCATTATATTGCAACATCTTCAATTCTTCTGTGGTAGCTTCACGGTTTGGTTCTCTCCCATCAAAGAATTCACCTTGCAAATCAATACACACAATAGCCCAAACAGCGAGGTTATGTCCAAGAATATGCATTTTCATCTTATGTTTCCAACTAGCAAAATTCGTACCATCAAAGTAAGGACCTCTACGGTGGTAATTTCCCTCGCCAGACACCATACTCTCCTAGGTTGTGAAACCAAGTCTATGATCACCAAAGCTATGGAAATCAAGGCAAATGGAAACCAAAACTCTGATACCACTTGTAGGATCGAAAGTATGTCTAGAGGGGGGGTGATTAGACTACTTGACCAAATAAAAACTTAACCTTTTCCCAATTTTAGTTCTTGGTAGATTTTAGCAACTTAGTACAAGTCAAGCAATCTCAATACAATCCAAACAAGCATGCAAAGAGTATATGGGCAGTGGAAAGTAAAGCATGCAACTTGCAAGAAAGTAAATGGGGGGAGTTTGGAGGGAGCAAACGCAATGTTGACACAGAGATTTTTGGCGTGGTTCCAATAGGTGGTGCTATCGTACATCCACGTTGATGGAGACTTCAACCCACGGAGGGTAACAGCTGTGCGAGTCCATGAAGGGCTCCACCCACGAAGGGTCCACGAAGAAGCAACCTTGTCTATCCCATCATGGCCATCGCCCATGAAGGACTTGCCTCACTAGGGTAGATCTTCATGAAGTAGGCGATCTCCTTGCCCTTACAAACTCCTTGGTTCAACTCCACAATCTTGACGGAGGCCCCCAAGTGATACCTAACCAATCTAGGAGACACCACTCTCCAAAATGTAATAGATGGTGTGTTGATAATGAACTCCTTGCTCTTGTGCGTCAAACAATAGTCTCCCCAACACTCAACTCTCTCACATAGATTTGGCCATGGTGGAAAGATGATTTGAGTGGAAAGCAACTTGGGGAAGGCTAGAGATCAAGATTCATATGGTAGGATTGAAATATCTTGGTCTCAACACATGAGTAGGTGGTTCTCTCTCATAAAATGAGTAGTGGAAGTGTAGGTTTGTTCTGATGGCTCTCTCCACGAATGAAGAGTGGGTGGAGGGGTATATATAGCCTCCACACAAAATCTAACCATTACACACAGATTCCCAAACTCGGTGGGACCGAATCAGCAACCTCGGTCAGACCGATCCAGGTAAAAATATGAACGTTAGAGTTTTCGGTGGGATCGATATAGTCATCTCGGTGAGACCGATATGCTAGGGTTAGGGCATACCATAGTCTCGGTGTGACCGATTGCATAAACTCAGTTGGACCGATTTCAGCAATAGGTACACAGAGGGTTGGTCAGGTAAACTCGGTGGGACCGATTCGCTCACTTCGAGGGGACCAAAGTGTTACAAAAAGGAAACGGGAGTTTGCATGCAGACTCAGTGGGACCGATTTGCTCATTTTGATGAGACCGAAATGTTAGAAAAAGGAAACAGAGAGTTTGCAATCCCATCTCGATGAGACCGAGATCCCTATTGGTTGGACCGAAGTAACTAGGGTTTGTGGCAGTGGCTATGTCAAATGAAACTCGGTGGGGCCGAATTTGACTTTTAGGTTTAGGACATATGTGGAAATGAGAAAGTGGTTGAGGGTTGGAGCATATCACTAAGCATTTTGAGCAAGTATCCCATTAAGCAACACCTCATCCCCTTTTAATAGTATTGGCTTTCCTATGGACTCAGTGTGATCTTGGATCACTAAAATGAAAATGTAGAGTCTTGAGCTTGTTGCCAACATGTATCCTTTGCATTTTGAGGGGTCCACATCTCTAGTTCATGCCATGCCAATCATTGAACTTTCTGAAATGATCATCTTGAAATAGCATTAGTTCAATGAACTATATGTTGTTAAGAATTACCAAAACCACATAGGGATTAGTTGCACTTTCAAAGGGACTATACAATTTGTTGAAATTTTTATAAATGTATTTAGCCAATAGAACTCTGTTTTGTGTTCTGAGGTCTAGCACACCTAGGCCACCAGCTTTCTTAGGCAAGCAGACTTGTTTCCAATTGACCAGGAATTTACCATGTTTGTTTATACTATTTTCATACCAAAGAAAACCTCTACCATATTTTTCAAAGTGATCTAATCCCTCCATCCCATAATGTAAGAAGTTTTTTGACATTACACTAGTGTCAAAAAATATCCCATATTAGTGCAGATATCACGACTTTGAGATGTATTAGCATGCTAGAATATGGCATCATGGTAGCAATACCAGATTACCTCTTGTCTAATCTTGATACCATTGGCGTATGATAATCAATCTTAGGTCTAGTAGAGCCCATGGGTAGTCTAAGGTATGTGAATGGCATACTTATTTTTTGCATCCAAGCAAATTGGCCAGCCGTATAGATCTTTCTTCAGTAATATTGATAGGTACTAGGGAAGATTTGCCATAGTTCACTTTCAATCCAGTTAAATGAGAGAAAGTTTTCAGAATGAGCATCATTTGTGAGAGTTGTTTAGTATAGCTGGCATGATGATAAGGGTGCCATCAACATATTGTATAATGGGGTATCACTTGTGAGCTTTTCTATCAATAGGAGTGTCAATAAGACCATTCTTCCAAGCCTCGTTGACAAGAATCTCAAGTAGTTCAGCAGCTATGAGAAAGAGGAGTGAGGAGAGTGGGTTACCCTACCTGAATCCCCTTTTGCATTTAATAGTTTTTGCCAGGGATGGCATTAAGTATCACAGATGCAGGTGCAGTTGTGAGAATCTTGCCGATCCATCAAATCCACTTTTCTCCAAATCCTAGATGCTTCATCATGAATAGTTTGACTTTGTAACCAATCTTGTCAACAACCTTTTCAAAATCAATCTTAAAAATTACAATCTCCTTTTAGATTTGTGACACATATGAATGTACTCAAATGCCCAAGCAAGACAATCCTGGATGGTTCTAGTTCTGATAAAGCCACACTGATTCTTGCTGATCATATGCACAATAATTTTTTGTGCTCTATTGGCAAGTAATTTAGTATGTATTTTAATTGGCGTACTTACCAAAGAGATGGGTCTTAAATCATTGGGTGCCACAGGACAATCTTTTTTTGGGATCAATTCAATGTACACAGAGTTGATAGGTGTAAGATTGACCTTTTTTGCATGAAAATCATGTAGTAGGGAGTATATAGTGTCCTTTATACTGTGCCAACACTTTTTCATGAAAATGCCATTAAATTCATCAGATCCATGTGACTTGTCATTAGGCATGTGCTTGATGATTCCATTAATCTCTTCATCGGAAAATGGAGCTTCAAGATCATCGAGATTGTTGTTGTTGGCAAGGTGACTGATATCAAAGTTCCTGTAGGTTCTTCCGTCATACCTATTTTGTCTTTGAAAGATTGCCATAGTATTGCGGTTTTTTGATCATGGTTATTAATGATAACATTGCCAGAATTTAATATGAAAGAGATGTAGTTGTTTTTGAACACCTGTGTTGCAATGGCATGAAAGAATTTGGTGTTTTCATCACGAAGGTTGGCCCATCTAATGTTAGCTCTAATTCTACAATATTTCCTTTTTTGCTTCCAATAGTTTATTTGTATCTTCTCTGGAAGTATCACTTTATATACCACATTACATAAACTGATTGGTATGTATTGTGAGATCTTCTTCGGGGCATCTACTTTAGGGTTTGCACAATTATTGTGATATTGTGTCATTCCATCCTTGTGGGATTACCTTACTATTCACCGCTCCAAGCATCTCATCGGTCAATTCATCACCCATCATTGACCAAAAGCTTTTATAGAACACTACATGGAGGTCATTGGGCATGGTGCCTTAAGATCATCATTTTCAAACAAAGCTTGTTCTAACTTCTTCCCTAGTAAAGGCAGCCATAAGCTTACTATTCATTTCTTGTGTTACTCTTCTTGTTACCTTGTCAAGTACTCCCTCCGTTCATGTTTTGAATATTGCAGTATGGACTACATGAGCATTGAAATAAGTGAACAAACATATTAAAATATGTCTACATACATTTGATTTTTTTTTTAAAGTTAGACATCTTATATTTGTGAAGGGAGGGAGTACTTGATAAAATTGCTCATGCCATCTGGGTCATCTCACTTCATTTTAGCATCATCGATAAGATGTTTTGAATGTGTTTTTCTCTTGCGAACATTAAACTTTGCTGAGGTCATGCTGCAAAAAAAAATTGCAAGAAAAACTTCCAATTTATTCATCAACTGTCAAGGTAGTATAAAGACCATCAGAAGTAAAAATTACATCTATGCTATTAGACTACCTTGTGACGACTATAAACACTGGAACAAGCTAAAGGCGCGCCGCTGTCATCGCCCCTGCCTCATCGGAGCCGAGCAAACCTTATTGCAGTAGACAGTCAGGAAGTCATTGTGCTAAAACCCTATAGGACCAGCGCATCGGAACAAAAACCGACACCGACGAAGAGAAGTTTAGATCGGAAGGATCGAACATGTAGACACACGAACACACACGAACAAAGACCGAATCCACATGGATCCACCGAAGACAAACGCCGACCGAATCTCATGAGATTCGCCGGAGACAAAACTCCACACACCCTCCAACGATGCTAGAAGCACCATCAGATCGGGGGCTGGACGGGAAGGATTTTATTCCATCTACAGAGAGCCGTTGTCGCCTTGTATATCTTTGAGCAGGACACAAACTTTAAGAACTGTTGCCGTTGATAAAATAGACCATGGGGAATTAAGAGTGCAGATTACACATCGGGAAAGCGCCTACCGCGAAAATGTCGGTGTCGTACGTGAGCATCAAGCTGCAAAACGTGGGCGGATTTCGATGTTTCCCAAGTACTGTAGCAGCAGTAACTGCCAGCGAGGGACAGAAACCAAACAAAACTGCCAACTACTCTACTCCTCTTTCAGAAACAAAAGTAAAATGCGTAAAATAAAATGGCACTAGTGCAGATCAGCAAGATTCTATTGGTGCGGTTGGGACACTTGTGCGCACCAGGTGTTTTCTGTAGAAAGCTCTAGAATCGGCAACAGGGACGTACGCCTACGCGGGAGACCCATGCATCATGGATCGCATTATTTCCTCTCATTGCATTTGCTACCGAAAACGAGCTGTCGACTTTTTTTGGCTCGCCCCCACTTTTCTTCTTCGTTGGTGCACCGGCTGGGCCGCACACCGGCCGTGTCTGACCCGTGTTAGCTAGGCTGCGTCCAAATCTCGTTTTCAAAAGCGTTAATACTTCCCTAAAACAAAGCGTTAATACTTGGTGTGACGGGGTGCACGATCGACGAATATAATCAAGATGCACTTCCACTATCTTTCCAAGATGTTCTTCCTCCAAATTTCCCAGCGTTATCGATCCATGGGCCACCCACAAAGATGCGTACTGCTCGTGGAGCCTTCGCGATTTAACAGCTCGTGCTGACGATAAAGACGACCGAAAAACTCGAAATCTTGTTCAGTTCACTGGCAGAAGTCCACACGCAACGCGCAGTTCGAGCCGAAACCGTGGTGATGGATGCATGCATGTTGCGCTACCTGGCGAGGCTGGCTAACCGGCCGCGGGTGAAAAGACGCATCCGCGCGGTAGATTTCAGGACGGCTTTCCTTGCCGCAACGTACGTTGCGTACGCTCCACCGGAAAGGAAAGCGCGCGCCGGCCACGGTTTCACGGTGTGCCGACGCCACGCGATGGCGACGCCTCGCCGCAAAAAGGAAGCTCGAGCTTCGCGTGAAAGCAAAATAGCACCGTGTCCAGGCCAGCCCAAAGCCATGCCGAGCCGCACGCGTCTCTGAATCTGAAAGTAAAAGAAGGGTATGGCACGACGATGCAGAGCCAACCAGACGGGTACAGCTCTGGTGCGTCGTCAGCGTACCACCTCCTCTCTCCCAGATGAGACGACGACGGCGGAGATCGTGTTGCGTTTCTCCTGTCGTTCTCGCGAGTGGGATCGGAGTGGATGATGGCGCCGCTCGGCTCTTTCCGACGTGGGAGTGGGAGCAAGTAGCCAGGGCATAGGTGATAGGCCCGTCCGGTCCAGAATGATGGGAGTGACGAGCTCAGGCAGGGAATGATAGCACTGCTGCTTGAGACTAGTGGAGTTGGACGCAAATCCTTCTTCAAAGCTGGCAGCGAAACTCAACTTTATATAGGTAGGCAGGTAGCCAAATCCGTTCTATGGTAAGGTTGGTGGATTTGCCTGGACTAATTAGCGGTGCCGGATGTGGACATGCCTGTACCCTGTACGAGTCTCTTAACACATAGACATCCATTTCCTTCCAGCAAATTCTCCAACTTTGGCTTTCTGCACGGAGGAGCCGATCTGAAACTGGGCCGGTATCCTTTTTCTTCCGTAGACTTCTGACAGGCTGATACTCAGGTTCAGTGCCTTCCTGTCTGTGTTTATGTTTGCTTATTGTCGTGGAATTCAGATGACTTAGCTCAGTCAAACTATATATCCCCATGTTTTTCAGGCTTTGGGAGATCGCCGATGCTGTTGCTGACTGCACAAAGCTACAGACAGAGGTTCAGACATGCCCCTTACCAGGGTTGATCATGTCTGAAAAATGGGGAACAGGTCACAAACCAATTCAGGCTCATATCTAGTCATCTTCCACTACAGACGATTAGTGTGGCACAATGAGCTGGAACTTTCAGTGCGCCGTCTGCTTCAGCATCATTATATCAGCAGCGCAGTAGCAAACTAGCAGCACTCGTTCCTGCGGTCATATTAGCCTTGCACCCCTTAGAAATTTCCACAGAGCATAAATTCAGAAACATTTTTTCTGCACCACGAACTATTTTTCTTGTTATTTGCAAGATAAGCTTATACTACTACCTCCAATCCAAAAAAAAAAAATGTCGTGGCTTGTGTTTGCTAGCTAGGTCGTGCTTGTCATGGGCGCCCATTTTCTTCCTTTCCTGTTACTTGTACGGTTTCGGCCAAGTTTCCCACATAAGCAGGGTCAATTTGTTAAGTTTTTTTATCCGGTTTTCTTTATAAATTGGATAACTCCTCTGGCATACTTACCACTTTC